>NW_028255731.1:0-77527 GCF_964263255.1 Lissotriton vulgaris | reverse complement strand
AAAAACGGCTGATTTTCGACAAAAGAGATAACACCCCCCCATTACGTCATGCTTCAGAAATGTGGAAAATGGTCCGTTTTCCAATGTTTTATTTTTGAACGTCAGTTCACATTTGTAGGTGGATCATCAGTGTTAGAGCTAAAATTAGCATGTTTAAAGTGATTTTCATGCTTCCAGGGGCTCGGGAAGTGAATTAAATACTATTTGGAGGCATTTAATGTTCAAGCAAAAACTGCTGATTTTTGACAAAAGAGATAACACCCCCCATTACGTCATGCTTCAGAAATGTGGAAAATGGTCCGTTTTCAAATGTTTTTTTTTTTGAACGTCAGTTCACATTTGTAGGTGGATCATCAGTGTTAGAGCTAAAATTAGCATGTTTAAAGTGATTTTCATGCTTCCAGGGGCCCTAAACACAAGATTTATGGAATGGTTAAAAGTGCATGAAAATGGCCAATTTACTCACTCTGAGTTCTCAAAAAGGGTTTCTTCACCCCGGGAAGTTAATTAAATACTATTTGGAGGCATTTAATGTTCGAGCAAAAATGTCTGATTTTCGACAAAAGAGATAACACCCCCCCATTACGTCATGCTTCAGAAATGTGGAAAATGGTCCGTTTTCAAATGTTTTATTTTTGAACATCAGTTCACATTTGTAGGTGGATCATCAGTGTTAGAGCTGAAATTAGCATGTTTAAAGTGATTTTCATGCTTCCAGGGGCTCGGGAAGTGAATTAAATACTATTTGGAGGCATTTAATGTTCAATCAAAAACAGCTGATTTTTGACAAAAGAGATAACACCCCCCCATTACGTCATGCTTCAGAAATGTGGAAAATGGTCTGTTTTCAAATGTTTTATTTTTTAACGTCAGTTCACATTTGTAGGTGGATCATCAGTGTTAGAGCTAAAATTAGCATGTTTAAAGTGATTTTCATGCTTCCAGGGGCCCTAAACACAAGATTTATGGAATGGTTAAAAGTGCATGAAAATGGCCAATTTACTCACTCTGAGTTCTCAAAAAGGGTTTCTTCACCCCGGGAAGTTAATTAAATACCATTTGGAGGCATTTAATGTTCGAGCAAAAACGGCTGATTTTCGACAAAAGAGATAACACCCCCCCATTACGTCATGCTTCAGAAATGTGGAAAATGGTCCGTTTTCAAATGTTTTATTTTTGAACGTCAGTTCACATTTGTAGGTGGATCATCAGTGTTAGAGCTAAAATTAGCATGTTTAAAGTGATTTTCATGCTTCCAGGGGCTCGGGAAGTGAATTAAATACTATTTGGAGGCATTTAATGTTCAATCAAAAACATCTGATTTTTGACAAAAGAGATAACACCCCCCCATTACGTCATGCTTCAGAAATGTGGAAAATTGTCAGTTTTCAAATGTTTTATTTTTGAACGTCAGTTCACATTTGTGGGTGGATCATCAGTGTTAGAGCTAAAATTAGCATGTTTAAAGTGATTTTCATGGTTCCAGGGGCCCTAAACACAAGATTTATGGAATGGTTAAAAGTGCATGAAAATGGCCAATTTACTCACTCTGAGTTCTCAAAAAGTGTTTCTTCACCCCGGGAAGTTAATTAAATACCATTTGGAGGCATTTAATGTTCGAGCAGAAACGGCTGATTTTCGACAAAAGAGATAACACCCACCCCATTAAGTCATGCTTCAGAAATGTGGAAAATGGTCCGTTTTCAAATGTTTTATTTTGGAACGTCAGTTCACATTTGTAGGTGGATCATCAGTGTTAGAGCTAAAATTAGCATGTTTATAGTGATGTTCATGCTTCCAGGGGCTCGGGAAGTGAATTAAATACTATTTGGAGGCATTTAATGTTCAATCAAAAACAGCTGATTTTTGACAAAAGAGATAACCCCCCCATTACGTCATGCTTCAGAAATGTGGAAAATGGTCCGTTTTAAAATGTTTTATTTTTGAATGTCAGTTCACATTTGTAGGTGGATCATCAGTGTTGGAGCTAAAATTAGCATGTTTAAAGTGATTTTCATGCTTCCAGGGGCCCTAAACACAAGATTTATGGAATGGTTAAAAGTGCATGAAAATGGCCAATTTACTCACTCTGAGTTCTCAAAAAGGGTTTCTTCACCCCGGGAAGTTAATTAAATACCATTTGGAGGCATTTAATGTTCGAGCAAAAACGGCTGATTTTCGACAAAAGAGATAACACCCCCCCATTACGTCATGCTTCAGAAATGTGGAAAATGGTCCGTTTTCAAATGTTTTATTTTTGAACATCAGTTCACATTTGTAGGTGGATCATCAGTGTTAGAGCTAAAATTAGCATGTTTAAAGTGATTTTCATGCTTCCAGGGGCTCCGGAAGTGAATTAAATACTATTTGGAGGCATTTAATGTTCAATCAAAAACAGCTGATTTTTGACAAAAGAGATAACACCACCCCATTACGTCATGCTTCAGAAATGTGGAAAATGGTCCGTTTTCAAATGTTTTATTTTTTAACGTCAGTTCACATTTGTAGGTGGATCATCAGTATTAGAGCTAAAATTAGCATGTTTAAAGTGATTTTCATGCTTCCAGGGGCCCTAAACACAAGATTTATGGAATGGTTAAAAGTGCATGAAAATGGCCAATTTACTCACTCTGAGTTCTCAAAAAGGGTTTCTTCACCCCGGGAAGTTAATTAAATACCATTTGGAGGCATTTAATGTTCGAGCAAAAACGGCTGATTTTCGACAAAAGAGATAACACCCCCCCCATTACGTCATGCTTCAGAAATGTGGAAAATGGTCCGTTTTCAAATGTTTTATTTTTGAACGTCAGTTCACATTTGTAGGTGGATCATCAGTGTTAGAGCTAAAATTAGCATGTTTAAAGTGATTTTCATGCTTCCAGGGGCCCTAAACACAAGATTTATGGAATGGTTAAAAGTGCATGAAAATGGCCAATTTACTCACTCTGAGTTCTCAAAAAGGGTTTCTTCACCCCGGGAAGTTAATTAAATACCATTTGGAGGCATTTTATGTTCGAGCAAAAACGGCTGATTTTCGACAAAAGAGATAACACCCCCCCATTACGTCATGCTTCAGAAATGTGGAAAATGGTCCGTTTTCAAATGTTTTATTTTTGAACGTCAGTTCACATTTGTAGGTGGATCATCAGTGTTAGAGCTAAAATTAGCATGTTTAAAGTGATTTTCATGCTTCCAGGGGCTCAGGAAGTGAATTAAATACTATTTGGAGGCATTTAATGTTCAATCAAAAACATCTGATTTTTGGCAAAAGAGATAACACCCCCCCATTACGTCATGCTTCAGAAATGTGGAAAATGGTCCGTTTTCAAATGTTTTATTTTTGAACGTCAGTTCACATTTGTAGGTGGATCATCAGTGTTAGAGCTAAAATTAGCATGTTTGAAGTGATTTTCATGCTTCCAGGGGCCCTAAACACAAGATCAATGGAATGGTTAAAAGTGCATGAAAATGGCCAATTTACTCACTCTGAGTACTCAAAAAGTGTTTTTTCACCCCGGGAAGTTAATTAAATACCATTTGAAGGCATTTAATGTTCGAGCATAAACGGCTGATTTTCGACAAAAGAGATAACACCCCCCATTACGTCATGCTTCAGAAATGTGGAAAATGGTCCGTTTTCAAATGTTTTATTTTTGAACATCAGTTCACATTTGTAGGTGGATCATCAGTGTTAGAGCTAAAATTAGCATGTTTAAAGTGATTTTCATGCTTCCAGGGGCTCGGGAAGTGAATTAAATACTATTTGGAGGCATTTAATGTTCAATCAAAACAGCTGATTTTTGACAAAAGAGATAACACCCCCCCATTACGTCATGCTTCAGAAATGTGGAAAATGGTCCGTTTTCAAATGTTTTATTTTTTAACGTCAGTTCACATTTGTAGGTGGATCATCAGTGTTAGAGCTAAAATTAGCATGTTTAAAGTGATTTTCATGCTTCCAGGGGCCCTAAACACAAGATTTATGGAATGGTTAAAAGTGCATGAAAATGGCCAATTTACTCACTCTGAGTTCTCAAAAAGGGTTTCTTCACCCCGGGAAGTTAATTAAATACCATTTGGAGGCATTTAATGTTCGAGCAAAAACGGCTGATTTTCGACAAAAGAGATAACACCCCCCCATTACGTCATGCTTCAGAAATGTGGAAAATGGTCCGTTTTCAAATGTTTTATTTTTGAACATCAGTTCACATTTGTAGGTGGATCATCAGTGTTAGAGCTAAAATTAGCATGTTTAAAGTGATTTTCATGCTTCCAGGGGCTCGGGAAGTGAATTAAATACTATTTGGAGGCATTTAATGTTCAATCAAAAACAGCTGATTTTTGACAAAAGAGATAACACCACCCCATTACGTCATGCTTCAGAAATGTGGAAAATGGTCCGTTTTCAAATGTTTTATTTTTTAACGTCAGTTCACATTTGTAGGTGGATCATCAGTGTTAGAGCTAAAATTAGCATGTTTAAAGTGATTTTCATGCTTCCAGGGGCCCTAAACACAAGATTTATGGAATGGTTAAAAGTGCATGAAAATGGCCAATTTACTCACTCTGAGTTCTCAAAAAGGGTTTCTTCACCCCGGGAAGTTAATTAAATACCATTTGGAGGCATTTAATGTTCGAGCAAAAACGGCTGATTTTCGACAAAAGAGATAACACCCCCCCCATTACGTCATGCTTCAGAAATGTGGAAAATGGTCCGTTTTCAAATGTTTTATTTTTGAACGTCAGTTCACATTTGTAGGTGGATCATCAGTGTTAGAGCTAAAATTAGCATGTTTAAAGTGATTTTCATGCTTCCAGGGGCCCTAAACACAAGATTTATGGAATGGTTAAAAGTGCATGAAAATGGCCAATTTACTCACTCTGAGTTCTCAAAAAGGGTTTCTTCACCCCGGGAAGTTAATTAAATACCATTTGGAGGCATTTTATGTTCGAGCAAAAACGGCTGATTTTCGACAAAAGAGATAACACCCCCCCATTACGTCATGCTTCAGAAATGTGGAAAATGGTCCGTTTTCAAATGTTTTATTTTTGAACGTCAGTTCACATTTGTAGGTGGATCATCAGTGTTAGAGCTAAAATTAGCATGTTTAAAGTGATGTTCATGCTTCCAGGGGCTCGGGAAGTGAATTAAATACTATTTGGAGGCATTTAATGTTCAATCAAAAACAGCTGATTTTTGACAAAAGAGATAACCCCCCCATTACGTCATGCTTCAGAAATGTGGAAAATGGTCCGTTTTAAAATGTTTTATTTTTGAATGTCAGTTCACATTTGTAGGTGGATCATCAGTGTTGGAGCTAAAATTAGCATGTTTAAAGTGATTTTCATGCTTCCAGGGGCTCCGGAAGTGAATTAAATACTATTTGGAGGCATTTAATGTTCAATCAAAAACAGCAGATTTTTGACAAAAGAGATAACACCCCCCATTACGTCATGCTTCAGAAATGTGGAAAATGGTCCGTTTTCAAATGTTTTATTTTTTAACGTCAGTTCACATTTGTAGGTGGATCATCAGTGTTAGAGCTAAAATTAGCATAATTAAAGTGATTTTCATACTTCCAGGGGCCCTAAACACAAGATTTATGGAATGGTTAAAAGTGCATGAAAATGGCCAATTTACTCACTCTGAGTTCTCAAAAAGGGTTTCTTCACCCCGGGAAGTTAATTCAATACCATTTGGAGGCATTTAATGTTCGAGCAAAAACGGCTGATTTTCGACAAAAGAGATAACACCCCCCATTACGTCATGCTTCAGAAATGTGGAAAATGGTCCGTTTTCAAATGTTTTATTTTTGAACATCAGTTCACATTTGTAGGTGGATCATCAGTGTTAGAGCTAAAATTAGCATGTTTAAAGTGATTTTCATGCTTCCAGGGGCTCGGGAAGTGAATTAAATACTATTTGGAGGCATTTAATGTTCAATCAAAACAGCTGATTTTTGACAAAAGAGATAACACCCCCCCATTACGTCATGCTTCAGAAATGTGGAAAATGGTCCGTTTTCAAATGTTTTATTTTTTAACGTCAGTTCACATTTGTAGGTGGATCATCAGTGTTAGAGCTAAAATTAGCATGTTTAAAGTGATTTTCATGCTTCCAGGGGCCCTAAACACAAGATTTATGGAATGGTTAAAAGTGCATGAAAATGGCCAATTTACTCACTCTGAGTTCTCAAAAAGGGTTTCTTCACCCCGGGAAGTTAATTAAATACCATTTGGAGGCATTTAATGTTCGAGCAAAAACGGCTGATTTTCGACAAAAGAGATAACACCCCCCCATTACGTCATGCTTCAGAAATGTGGAAAATGGTCAGTTTTCAAATGTTTTATTTTTGAACGTCAGTTCACATTTGTAGGTGGATCATCAGTGTTAGAGCTAAAATTAGCATGTTTAAAGTGATTTTCATGCTTCCAGGGGCTCGGGAAGTGAATTAAATACTATTTGGAGGCATTTAATGTTCAATCAAAAACATCTGATTTTTGACAAAAGAGATAACACCCCCCCATTACGTCATGCTTCAGAAATGTGGAAAATGGTCCGTTTTAAAATGTTTTATTTTTGAACGTCAGTTCACATTTGTAGGTGGATCATCAGTGTTAGAGCTAAAATTAGCATGTTTAAAGTGATTTTCATGCTTCCAGGGGCCCTAAACACAAGATTTATGGAATGGTTAAAAGTGCATGAAAATGGCCAATTTACTCACTCTGAGTTCTCAAAAAGGGTTTCTTCACCCCGGGAAGTTAATTAAATACCATTTGGAGGCATTTAATGTTCGAGCAAAAACGGCTAATTTTCGACAAAAGAGATAACATCCCCCCATTACGTCATGCTTCAGAAATGTGGAAAATGGTCCGTTTTCAAATGTTTTATTTTTGAACATCAGTTCACATTTGTAGGTGGATCATCAGTGTTAGAGCTAAAATTAGCATGTTTAAAGTGATTTTCATGCTTCCAGGGGCTCGGGAAGTGAATTAAATACTATTTGGAGGCATATAATGTTCAATCAAAAACAGCTGATTTTTGACAAAAGAGATAACACCCCCCCATTACGTCATGCTTCAGAAATGTGGAAAATGGTCCGTTTTCAAATGTTTTATTTTTGAACGTCAGTTCACATTTGTAGGTGGATCATCAGTGTTAGAGCTAAAATTAGCATGTTTAAAGTGATTTTCATGCTTCCAGGGGCCCTAAACACAAGATTTATGGAATGGTTAAAAGTGCATGAAAATGGCCAATTTACTCACTCTGAGTTCTCAAAAAGGGTTTCTTCACCCCGGGAAGTTAATTAAATACCATTTGGAGGCATTTAATGTTCGAGCAAAAACGGCTGATTTTCGACAAAAGAGATAACACCCCCCCATTACGTCATGCTTCAGAAATGTGGAAAATGGTCCGTTTTCCAATGTTTTATTTTTGAACGTCAGTTCACATTTGTAGGTGGATCATCAGTGTTAGAGCTAAAATTAGCATGTTTAAAGTGATTTTCATGCTTCCAGGGGCTCGGGAAGTGAATTAAATACTATTTGGAGGCATTTAATGTTCAAGCAAAAACTGCTGATTTTTGACAAAAGAGATAACACCCCCCATTACGTCATGCTTCAGAAATGTGGAAAATGGTCCGTTTTCAAATGTTTTTTTTTTGAACGTCAGTTCACATTTGTAGGTGGATCATCAGTGTTAGAGCTAAAATTAGCATGTTTAAAGTGATTTTCATGCTTCCAGGGGCCCTAAACACAAGATTTATGGAATGGTTAAAAGTGCATGAAAATGGCCAATTTACTCACTCTGAGTTCTCAAAAAGGGTTTCTTCACCCCGGGAAGTTAATTAAATACTATTTGGAGGCATTTAATGTTCGAGCAAAAATGTCTGATTTTCGACAAAAGAGATAACACCCCCCCATTACGTCATGCTTCAGAAATGTGGAAAATGGTCCGTTTTCAAATGTTTTATTTTTGAACATCAGTTCACATTTGTAGGTGGATCATCAGTGTTAGAGCTGAAATTAGCATGTTTAAAGTGATTTTCATGCTTCCAGGGGCTCGGGAAGTGAATTAAATACTATTTGGAGGCATTTAATGTTCAATCAAAAACAGCTGATTTTTGACAAAAGAGATAACACCCCCCCATTACGTCATGCTTCAGAAATGTGGAAAATGGTCTGTTTTCAAATGTTTTATTTTTTAACGTCAGTTCACATTTGTAGGTGGATCATCAGTGTTAGAGCTAAAATTAGCATGTTTAAAGTGATTTTCATGCTTCCAGGGGCCCTAAACACAAGATTTATGGAATGGTTAAAAGTGCATGAAAATGGCCAATTTACTCACTCTGAGTTCTCAAAAAGGGTTTCTTCACCCCGGGAAGTTAATTAAATACCATTTGGAGGCATTTAATGTTCGAGCAAAAACGGCTGATTTTCGACAAAAGAGATAACACCCCCCCATTACGTCATGCTTCAGAAATGTGGAAAATGGTCCGTTTTCAAATGTTTTATTTTTGAACGTCAGTTCACATTTGTAGGTGGATCATCAGTGTTAGAGCTAAAATTAGCATGTTTAAAGTGATTTTCATGCTTCCAGGGGCTCGGGAAGTGAATTAAATACTATTTGGAGGCATTTAATGTTCAATCAAAAACATCTGATTTTTGACAAAAGAGATAACACCCCCCCATTACGTCATGCTTCAGAAATGTGGAAAATTGTCAGTTTTCAAATGTTTTATTTTTGAACGTCAGTTCACATTTGTGGGTGGATCATCAGTGTTAGAGCTAAAATTAGCATGTTTAAAGTGATTTTCATGGTTCCAGGGGCCCTAAACACAAGATTTATGGAATGGTTAAAAGTGCATGAAAATGGCCAATTTACTCACTCTGAGTTCTCAAAAAGTGTTTCTTCACCCCGGGAAGTTAATTAAATACCATTTGGAGGCATTTAATGTTCGAGCAGAAACGGCTGATTTTCGACAAAAGAGATAACACCCACCCCATTAAGTCATGCTTCAGAAATGTGGAAAATGGTCCGTTTTCAAATGTTTTATTTTGGAACGTCAGTTCACATTTGTAGGTGGATCATCAGTGTTAGAGCTAAAATTAGCATGTTTATAGTGATGTTCATGCTTCCAGGGGCTCGGGAAGTGAATTAAATACTATTTGGAGGCATTTAATGTTCAATCAAAAACAGCTGATTTTTGACAAAAGAGATAACCCCCCCATTACGTCATGCTTCAGAAATGTGGAAAATGGTCCGTTTTAAAATGTTTTATTTTTGAATGTCAGTTCACATTTGTAGGTGGATCATCAGTGTTGGAGCTAAAATTAGCATGTTTAAAGTGATTTTCATGCTTCCAGGGGCCCTAAACACAAGATTTATGGAATGGTTAAAAGTGCATGAAAATGGCCAATTTACTCACTCTGAGTTCTCAAAAAGGGTTTCTTCACCCCGGGAAGTTAATTAAATACCATTTGGAGGCATTTAATGTTCGAGCAAAAACGGCTGATTTTCGACAAAAGAGATAACACCCCCCCATTACGTCATGCTTCAGAAATGTGGAAAATGGTCCGTTTTCAAATGTTTTATTTTTGAACATCAGTTCACATTTGTAGGTGGATCATCAGTGTTAGAGCTAAAATTAGCATGTTTAAAGTGATTTTCATGCTTCCAGGGGCTCCGGAAGTGAATTAAATACTATTTGGAGGCATTTAATGTTCAATCAAAAACAGCTGATTTTTGACAAAAGAGATAACACCACCCCATTACGTCATGCTTCAGAAATGTGGAAAATGGTCCGTTTTCAAATGTTTTATTTTTTAACGTCAGTTCACATTTGTAGGTGGATCATCAGTATTAGAGCTAAAATTAGCATGTTTAAAGTGATTTTCATGCTTCCAGGGGCCCTAAACACAAGATTTATGGAATGGTTAAAAGTGCATGAAAATGGCCAATTTACTCACTCTGAGTTCTCAAAAAGGGTTTCTTCACCCCGGGAAGTTAATTAAATACCATTTGGAGGCATTTAATGTTCGAGCAAAAACGGCTGATTTTCGACAAAAGAGATAACACCCCCCCCATTACGTCATGCTTCAGAAATGTGGAAAATGGTCCGTTTTCAAATGTTTTATTTTTGAACGTCAGTTCACATTTGTAGGTGGATCATCAGTGTTAGAGCTAAAATTAGCATGTTTAAAGTGATTTTCATGCTTCCAGGGGCCCTAAACACAAGATTTATGGAATGGTTAAAAGTGCATGAAAATGGCCAATTTACTCACTCTGAGTTCTCAAAAAGGGTTTCTTCACCCCGGGAAGTTAATTAAATACCATTTGGAGGCATTTTATGTTCGAGCAAAAACGGCTGATTTTCGACAAAAGAGATAACACCCCCCCATTACGTCATGCTTCAGAAATGTGGAAAATGGTCCGTTTTCAAATGTTTTATTTTTGAACGTCAGTTCACATTTGTAGGTGGATCATCAGTGTTAGAGCTAAAATTAGCATGTTTAAAGTGATTTTCATGCTTCCAGGGGCTCAGGAAGTGAATTAAATACTATTTGGAGGCATTTAATGTTCAATCAAAAACATCTGATTTTTGGCAAAAGAGATAACACCCCCCCATTACGTCATGCTTCAGAAATGTGGAAAATGGTCCGTTTTCAAATGTTTTATTTTTGAACGTCAGTTCACATTTGTAGGTGGATCATCAGTGTTAGAGCTAAAATTAGCATGTTTGAAGTGATTTTCATGCTTCCAGGGGCCCTAAACACAAGATCAATGGAATGGTTAAAAGTGCATGAAAATGGCCAATTTACTCACTCTGAGTACTCAAAAAGTGTTTTTTCACCCCGGGAAGTTAATTAAATACCATTTGAAGGCATTTAATGTTCGAGCATAAACGGCTGATTTTCGACAAAAGAGATAACACCCCCCATTACGTCATGCTTCAGAAATGTGGAAAATGGTCCGTTTTCAAATGTTTTATTTTTGAACATCAGTTCACATTTGTAGGTGGATCATCAGTGTTAGAGCTAAAATTAGCATGTTTAAAGTGATTTTCATGCTTCCAGGGGCTCGGGAAGTGAATTAAATACTATTTGGAGGCATTTAATGTTCAATCAAAACAGCTGATTTTTGACAAAAGAGATAACACCCCCCCATTACGTCATGCTTCAGAAATGTGGAAAATGGTCCGTTTTCAAATGTTTTATTTTTTAACGTCAGTTCACATTTGTAGGTGGATCATCAGTGTTAGAGCTAAAATTAGCATGTTTAAAGTGATTTTCATGCTTCCAGGGGCCCTAAACACAAGATTTATGGAATGGTTAAAAGTGCATGAAAATGGCCAATTTACTCACTCTGAGTTCTCAAAAAGGGTTTCTTCACCCCGGGAAGTTAATTAAATACCATTTGGAGGCATTTAATGTTCGAGCAAAAACGGCTGATTTTCGACAAAAGAGATAACACCCCCCCATTACGTCATGCTTCAGAAATGTGGAAAATGGTCCGTTTTCAAATGTTTTATTTTTGAACATCAGTTCACATTTGTAGGTGGATCATCAGTGTTAGAGCTAAAATTAGCATGTTTAAAGTGATTTTCATGCTTCCAGGGGCTCGGGAAGTGAATTAAATACTATTTGGAGGCATTTAATGTTCAATCAAAAACAGCTGATTTTTGACAAAAGAGATAACACCACCCCATTACGTCATGCTTCAGAAATGTGGAAAATGGTCCGTTTTCAAATGTTTTATTTTTTAACGTCAGTTCACATTTGTAGGTGGATCATCAGTGTTAGAGCTAAAATTAGCATGTTTAAAGTGATTTTCATGCTTCCAGGGGCCCTAAACACAAGATTTATGGAATGGTTAAAAGTGCATGAAAATGGCCAATTTACTCACTCTGAGTTCTCAAAAAGGGTTTCTTCACCCCGGGAAGTTAATTAAATACCATTTGGAGGCATTTAATGTTCGAGCAAAAACGGCTGATTTTCGACAAAAGAGATAACACCCCCCCCATTACGTCATGCTTCAGAAATGTGGAAAATGGTCCGTTTTCAAATGTTTTATTTTTGAACGTCAGTTCACATTTGTAGGTGGATCATCAGTGTTAGAGCTAAAATTAGCATGTTTAAAGTGATTTTCATGCTTCCAGGGGCCCTAAACACAAGATTTATGGAATGGTTAAAAGTGCATGAAAATGGCCAATTTACTCACTCTGAGTTCTCAAAAAGGGTTTCTTCACCCCGGGAAGTTAATTAAATACCATTTGGAGGCATTTTATGTTCGAGCAAAAACGGCTGATTTTCGACAAAAGAGATAACACCCCCCCATTACGTCATGCTTCAGAAATGTGGAAAATGGTCCGTTTTCAAATGTTTTATTTTTGAACGTCAGTTCACATTTGTAGGTGGATCATCAGTGTTAGAGCTAAAATTAGCATGTTTAAAGTGATGTTCATGCTTCCAGGGGCTCGGGAAGTGAATTAAATACTATTTGGAGGCATTTAATGTTCAATCAAAAACAGCTGATTTTTGACAAAAGAGATAACCCCCCCATTACGTCATGCTTCAGAAATGTGGAAAATGGTCCGTTTTAAAATGTTTTATTTTTGAATGTCAGTTCACATTTGTAGGTGGATCATCAGTGTTGGAGCTAAAATTAGCATGTTTAAAGTGATTTTCATGCTTCCAGGGGCTCCGGAAGTGAATTAAATACTATTTGGAGGCATTTAATGTTCAATCAAAAACAGCAGATTTTTGACAAAAGAGATAACACCCCCCATTACGTCATGCTTCAGAAATGTGGAAAATGGTCCGTTTTCAAATGTTTTATTTTTTAACGTCAGTTCACATTTGTAGGTGGATCATCAGTGTTAGAGCTAAAATTAGCATAATTAAAGTGATTTTCATACTTCCAGGGGCCCTAAACACAAGATTTATGGAATGGTTAAAAGTGCATGAAAATGGCCAATTTACTCACTCTGAGTTCTCAAAAAGGGTTTCTTCACCCCGGGAAGTTAATTCAATACCATTTGGAGGCATTTAATGTTCGAGCAAAAACGGCTGATTTTCGACAAAAGAGATAACACCCCCCCCATTACGTCATGCTTCAGAAATGTGGAAAATGGTCCGTTTTCAAATGTTTTATTTTTGAACGTCAGTTCACATTTGTAGGTGGATCATCAGTGTTGAAGCTAAAATTAGCATGTTTAAAGTGATTTTCATGCTTCCAGGGGCCCTAAACACAAGATTTATGGAATGGTTAAAAGTGCATGAAAATGGCCAATTTACTCACTCTGAGTTCTCAAAAAGTGTTTCTTCACCCCGGGAAGTTAATTAAATACCATTTGGAGGCATTTAATGTTCGAGCAGAAACGGCTGATTTTCGACAAAAGAGATAACACCCCCCCATTAAGTCATGCTTCAGAAATGTGGAAAATGGTCCGTTTTCAAATGTTTTATTTTGGAACGTCAGTTCACATTTGTAGGTGGATCATCAGTGTTAGAGCTAAAATTAGCATGTTTATAGTGATGTTCATGCTTCCAGGGGCTCGGGAAGTGAATTAAATACTATTTGGAGGCATTTAATGTTCAATCAAAAACAGCTGATTTTTGACAAAAGAGATAACACCCCCCCATTACGTCATGCTTCAGAAATGTGGAAAATGGTCCGTTTTAAAATGTTTTATTTTTGAATGTCAGTTCACATTTGTAGGTGGATCATCAGTGTTGGAGCTAAAATTAGCATGTTTAAAGTGATTTTCATGCTTCCAGGGGCCCTAAACACAAGATTTATGGAATGGTTAAAAGTGCATGAAAATGGCCAATTTACTCACTCTGAGTTCTCAAAAAGGGTTTCTTCACCCCGGGAAGTTAATTAAATACAATTTGGAGGCATTTAATGTTCGAGTAAAAACGGCTGATTTTCGACAAAAGAGATAACACCCCCCATTACGTCATGCTTCAGAAATGTGGAAAATGGTCCGTTTTCAAATGTTTTATTTTTGAACGTCAGTTCACATTTGTAGGTGGATCATCAGTGTTAGAGCTAAAATTAGCATGTTTAAAGTGATTTTCATGCTTCCAGGGGCTCGGGAAGTGAATTAAATACTATTTGGAGGCATTTAATGTTCAAGCAAAAACAGCTGATTTTTGACAAAAGAGATAACACCCCCCCCCATTACGTCATGCTTCAGAAATGTGGAAAATGGTCCGTTTTCAAATGTTTTATTTTTGAACGTCAGTTCACATTTGTAGGTGGATCATCAGTGTTAGAGCTAAAATTAGCATGTTTAAAGTGATTTTCATGCTTTCAGGGGCTCGGGAAGTGAATTAAATACTATTTGGAGGCATTTAATGTACAAGCAAAAACAGCTGATTTTTGACAAAAGAGATAACACCCCCCCATTACGTCATGCTTCAGAAATGTGGAAAATGGTCCGTTTTCAAATGTTTTATTTTTGAACGTCAGTTCACATTTGTAGGTGGATCATCAGTGTTAGAGCTAAAATTAGCATGTTTAAAGTGATTTTCATGCTTCCAGGGGCCCTAAACACAAGATTTATGGAATGGTTAAAAGTGCATGAAAATGGCCAATTTACTCACTCTGAGTTCTCAAAAAGGGTTTTTTCACCCCGGGAAGTTAATTAAATACCATTTGGAGGCATTTAATGTTCGAGCAAAAACTGCTGATTTTCGACAAAAGAGATAACACCCCCCATTACGTCATGCTTCAGAAATGTGGAAAATGGTCCGTTTTCAAATGTTTTATTTTTGAACGTCAGTTCACATTTGTAGGTGGATCATCAGTGTTAGAGCTAAAATTAGCATGTTTAAAGTGATTTTCATGCTTCCAGGGGCCCTAAACACAAGATTTATGGAATGGTTAAAAGTGCATGAAAATGGCCAATTTACTCACTCTGAGTTTTCAAAAAGGGTTTCTTCACCCCGGGAAGTTAATTAAATACCATTTGGAGGCATTTAATGTTCGAGCAAAAACGGCTGATTTTCAACAAAAGAGATAACACCCCCCCATTACGTCATGCTTCAGAAATGTGGAAAATGGTCCGTTTTCAAATGTTTTATTTTTGAACGTCAGTTCACATTTGTAGGTGGATCATCAGTGTTAGAGCTAAAATTAGCATGTTAAAGTGATTTTCATGCTTCCAGGGGCTCGGGAAGTGAATTAAATACTATTTGGAGGCATTTAATGTTCAATCAAAAACAGCTGATTTTTGACAAAAGAGAAAACACCCCCCCCATTACGTCATGCTTCAGAAATGTGGTAAATGGTCCGTTTTCAAATGTTTTATTTTTGAACATCAGTTCACATTTGTAGGTGGATCATCAGTGTTAGAGCTAAAATTAGCATGTTTAAAGTGATTTTCATGCTTCAAGGGGCTCCGGAAGTGAATTAAATACTATTTGGAGGCATTTAATGTTCAATCAAAAACAGCTGATTTTTGACAAAAGAGATAACACCCCCCCATTACGTCATGCTTCAGAAATGTGGAAAATGGTCCGTTTTCAAATGTTTTATTTTTGAACGTCAGTTCACATTTGTAGGTGGATCATCAGTGTTAGAGCTAAAATTAGCATGTTTAAAGTGATTTTCATGCTTCCAGGGGCCCTAAACACAAGATTTATGGAATGGTTAAAAGTGCATGAAAATGGCCAATTTACTCACTCTGAGTTCTCAAAAAGGGTTTCTTCACCCCGGGAAGTTAATTAAATACCATTTGGAGGCATTTAATGTTCGAGCAAAAACGGCTGATTTTCGACAAAAGAGATAACACCCCCCCATTACGTCATGCTTCAGAAATGTGGAAAATGGTCCGTTTTCAAATGTTTTATTTTTGAACGTCAGTTCACATTTGTAGGTGGATCATCAGTGTTAGAGCTAAAATTAGCATGTTTAAAGTGATTTTCATGCTTCCAGGGGCCCTAAACACAAGATTTATGGAATCGTTAAAAGTGCATGAAAATGGCCAATTTACTCACTCTGAGTTCTCAAAAAGGGTTTCTTCACCCCGGGAAGTTAATTAAATACCATTTGGAGGCATTTAATGTTCGAGCAAAAACGGCTGATTTTCGACAAAAGAGATAACACCCCCCCATTACGTCATGCTTTAGAAATGTGGAAAATGGTCCGTTTTCAAATGTTTTATTTTTGAACATCAGTTCACATTTGTAGGTGGATCATCAGTGTTAGAGCTAAAATTAGCATGTTTAAAGTGATTTTCATGCTTCCAGGGGCTCGGGAAGTGAATTAAATACTATTTGGAGGCATTTAATGTTCAATCAAAAACAGCTGATTTTTGACAAAAGAGATAACACCCCCCCATTACGTCATGCTTCAGAAATGTGGAAAATGGTCCGTTTTCAAATGTTTTATTTTTTAACGTCAGTTCACATTTGTAGGTGGATCATCAGTGTTAGAGCTAAAATTAGCATGTTTAAAGTGATTTTCATGCTTCCAGGGGCCCTAAACACAAGATTTATGGAATGGTTAAAAGTGCATGAAAATGGCCAATTTACTCACTCTGAGTTCTCAAAAAGGGTTTCTTCACCCCGGGAAGTTAATTAAATACCATTTGGAGGCATTTTATGTTCGAGCAAAAACGGCTGATTTTCGACAAAAGAGATAACACCCCCCCCATTACGTCATGCTTCAGAAATGTGGAAAATGGTCCGTTTTCAAATGTTTTATTTTTGAACGTCAGTTCACATTTGTAGGTGGATCATCAGTGTTAGAGCTAAAATTAGCATGTTTAAAGTGATTTTCATGCTTCCAGGGGCTCGGGAAGTGAATTAAATACTATTTGGAGGCATTTAATGTTCAATCAAAAACATCTGATTTTTGACAAAAGAGATAACACCCCCCCATTACGTCATGCTTCAGAAATGTGGAAAATGGTCCGTTTTCAAATGTTTTATTTTTGAACGTCAGTTCACATTTGTAGGTGGATCATCAGTGTTAGAGCTAAAATTAGCATGTTTGAAGTGATTTTCATGCTTCCAGGGGCCCTAAACACAAGATTAATGGAATGGTTAAAAGTGCATGAAAATGGCCAATTTACTCACTCTGAGTACTCAAAAAGTGTTTTTTCACCCCGAGAAGTTAATTAAATACCATTTGAAGGCATTTAATGTTCGAGCAAAAACGGCTGATTTTCGACAAAAGAGATAACACCCCCCATTACGTCATGCTTCAGAAATGTGGAAAATGGTCCGTTTTCAAATGTTTTATTTTTGAACATCAGTTCACATTTGTAGGTGGATCATCAGTGTTAGAGCTAAAATTAGCATGTTTAAAGTGATTTTCATGCTTCCAGGGGCTCGGGAAGTGAATTAAATACTATTTGGAGGCATTTAATGTTCAATCAAAAACAGCTGATTTTTGACAAAAGAGATAACACCCCCCCATTACGTCATGCTTCAGAAATGTGGAAAATGGTCCGTTTTCAAATGTTTTATTTTTTAACGTCAGTTCACATTTGTAGGTGGATCATCAGTGTTAGAGCTAAAATTAGCATGTTTAAAGTGATTTTCATGCTTCCAGGGGCCCTAAACACAAGATTTATGGAATGGTTAAAAGTGCATGAAAATGGCCAATTTACTCACTCTGAGTTCTCAAAAAGGGTTTCTTCACCCCGGGAAGTTAATTAAATACCATTTGGAGGCATTTAATGTTCGAGCAAAAACGGCTGATTTTCGACAAAAGAGATAACACCCCCCCATTACGTCATGCTTCAGAAATGTGGAAAATGGTCCGTTTTCAAATGTTTTATTTTTGAACGTCAGTTCACATTTGTAGGTGGATCATCAGTGTTAGAGCTAAAATTAGCATGTTTAAAGTGATTTTCATGCTTCCAGGGGCTCGGGAAGTGAATTAAATACTATTTGGAGGCATTTAATGTTCAATCAAAAACAGCTGATTTTTGACAAAAGAGATAACACCCCCCCCATTACGTCATGCTTCAGAAATGTGGTAAATGGTCCGTTTTCAAATGTTTTATTTTTGAACGTCAGTTCACATTTGTAGGTGGATCATCAGTGTTAGAGCTAAAATTAGCATGTTTAAAGTGATTTTCATGCTTCCAGGGGCCCTAAACACAAGATTTAACGAATGGTTAAAAGTGCATGAAAATGGCCAATTTACTCACTCTGAGTTCTCAAAAAGTGTTTCTTCACCCCGGGAAGTTAATTAAATACCATTTGGAGGCATTTAATGTTCGAGCAGAAACGGCTGATTTTCCACAAAAGAGATCACACCCCCCCCATTAAGTCATGCTTCAGAAATGTGGAAAATGGTCCGTTTTCAAATGTTTTATTTTTGAACGTCAGTTCACATTTGTAGGTGGATCATCAGTGTTAGAGCTAAAATTAGCATGTTTAAAGTGATTTTCATGCTTCCAGGGGCTCGGGAAGTGAATTAAATACTATTTGGAGGCATTTAATGTTCAAGCAAAAACAGCTGATTTTTGACAAAAGAGATAACACCCCCCCCATTACGTCATGCTTCAGAAATGTGGAAAATGGTCCGTTTTCAAATGTTTTATTTTTGAACGTCAGTTCACATTTGTAGGTGGATCATCAGTGTTAGAGCTAAAATTAGCATGTTTAAAGTGATTTTCATGCTTCCAGGGGCCCTAAACACAAGATTTATGGAATGGTTAAAAGTGCATGAAAATGGCCAATTTACTCACTCTGAGTTCTCAAAAAGGGTTTCTTCACCCCGGGAAGTTAATTAAATACCATTTGGAGGCATTTAATGTTCGAGCTAAAACGGCTGATTTTCGACAAAAGAGATAACACCCCCCATTACGTCATGCTTCAGAAATGTGGAAAATGGTCCGTTTTCAAATGTTTTATTTTTGAACATCAGTTCACATTTGTAGGTGGATCATCAGTGTTAGAGCTAAAATTAGCATGTTTAAAGTGATTTTCATGCTTCCAGGGGCTCGGGAAGTGAATTAAATACTATTTGGAGGCATTTAATGTTCAAGCAAAAACAGCTGATTTTTGACAAAAGAGATAACACCCCCCCATTACGTCATGCTTCAGAAATGTGGAAAATGGTCCGTTTTCAAATGTTTTATTTTTGAACGTCAGTTCACATTTGTAGGTGGATCATCAGTGTTAGAGCTAAAATTAGCATGTTTAAAGTGATTTTCATGCTTCCAGGGGCCCTAAACACAAGATTTATGGAATGGTTAAAAGTGCATGAAAATGGCCAATTTACTCACTCTGAGTTCTCAAAAAGGGTTTCTTCACCCCGGGAAGTTAATTAAATACCATTTGGAGGCATTTAATGTTCGAGCAAAAACGGCTGATTTTCGACAAAAGAGATAACACCCCCCCATTACGTCATGCTTCAGAAATGTGGAAAATGGTCCATTTTCAAATGTTTTATTTTTGAACGTCAGTTCACATTTGTAGGTGGATCATCAGTGTTAGAGCTAACATTAGCATGTTTAAAGTGATTTTCATGCTTCCAGGGGCTCAGGAAGTGAATTAAATACTATTTGGAGGCATTTAATGTTCAATCAAAAACAGCTGATTTTTGACAAAAGAGATAACACCCCCCCATTACGTCATGCTTCAGAAATGTGGAAAATGGTCCGTTTTCAAATGTTTTATTTTTGAACGTCAGTTCACATTTGTAGGTGGATCATCAGTGTTAGAGCTAAAATTAGCATGTTTAAAGTGATTTTCATGCTTTCAGGGGCTCGGGAAGTGAATTAAATACTATTTGGAGGCATTTAATGTACAAGCAAAAACAGCTGATTTTTGACAAAAGAGATAACACCCCCCCATTACATCATGCTTCAGAAATGTGGAAAATGGTCCGTTTTCAAATGTTTTATTTTTGAACGTCAGTTCACATTTGTAGGTGGATCATCAGTGTTAGAGCTAAAATTAGCATGTTTAAAGTGATTTTCATGCTTCCAGGGGCCCTAAACACAAGATTTATGGAATGGTTAAAAGTGCATGAAAATGGCCAATTTACTCACTCTGAGTTCTCAAAAAGGGTTTTTTCACCCCGGGAAGTTAATTAAATACCATTTGGAGGCATTTAATGTTCGAGCAAAAACTGCTGATTTTCGACAAAAGAGATAACACCCCCCATTACGTCATGCTTCAGAAATGTGGAAAATGGTCCGTTTTCAAATGTTTTATTTTTGAACGTCAGTTCACATTTGTAGGTGGATCATCAGTGTTAGAGCTAAAATTAGCATGTTTAAAGTGATTTTCATGCTTCCAGGGGCCCTAAACACAAGATTTATGGAATGGTTAAAAGTGCATGAAAATGGCCAATTTACTCACTCTGAGTTCTCAAAAAGGGTTTCTTCACCCCGGGAAGTTAATTAAATACTATTTGGAGGCATTTAATGTTCGAGCAAAAACGTCTGATTTTCGACAAAAGAGATAACACCCCCCCATTACGTCATGCTTCAGAAATGTGGAAAATGGTCCGTTTTCAAATGTTTTATTTTTGAACATCAGTTCACATTTGTAGGTGGATCATCAGTGTTAGAGCTAAAATTAGCATGTTTAAAGTGATTTTCATGCTTCCAGGGGCTCGGGAAGTGAATTAAATACTATTTGGAGGCATTTAATGTTCAATCAAAAACAGCTGATTTTTGACAAAAGAGATAACACCCCCCCATTACGTCATGCTTCAGAAATGTGGAAAATGGTCCGTTTTCAAATGTTTTATTTTTTAGCGTCAGTTCACATTTGTAGGTGGATCATCAGTGTTAGAGCTAAAATTAGCATGTTTAAAGTGATTTTCATGCTTCCAGGGGCCCTAAACACAAGATTTATGGAATGGTTAAAAGTGCATGAAAATGGCCAATTTACTCACTCTGAGTTCTCAAAAAGTGTTTCTTCACCCCGGGAAGTTAATTAAATACCATTTGGAGGCATTAAATGTTCGAGCAGAAACGGCTGATTTTCGACAAAAGAGATAACACCCCCCCCCATTAAGTCATGCTTCAGAAATGTGGAAAATGGTCCGTTTTCAAATGTTTTATTTTGGAACGTCAGTTCATATTTGTAGGTGGATCATCAGTGTTAGAGCTAAAATTAGCATGTTTATAGTGATGTTCATGCTTCCAGGGGCTCGGGAAGTGAATTAAATACTATTTGGAGGCATTTAATGTTCAATCAAAAACAGCTGATTTTTGACAAAAGAGATAACCCCCCCATTACGTCATGCTTCAGAAATGTGGAAAATGGTCCGTTTTAAAATGTTTTATTTTTGAATGTCAGTTCACATTTGTAGGTGGATCATCAGTGTTGGAGCTAAAATTAGCATGTTTAAAGTGATTTTCATGCTTCCAGGGGCTCCGGAAGTGAATTAAATACTATTTGGAGGCATTTAATGTTCAATCAAAAACAGCTGATTTTTGACAAAAGAGATAACACCCCCCATTACGTCATGCTTCAGAAATGTGGAAAATGGTCCGTTTTCAAATGTTTTATTTTTTAACGTCAGTTCACATTTGTAGGTGGATCATCAGTGTTAGAGCTAAAATTAGCATAATTAAAGTGATTTTCATGCTTCCAGGGGCCCTAAACACAAGATTTATGGAATGGTTAAAAGTGCATGAAAATGGCCAATTTACTCACTCTGAGTTCTCAAAAAGGGTTTCTTCACCCCGGGAAGTTAATTCAATACCATTTGGAGGCATTTAATGTTCGAGCAAAAACGGCTGATTTTCGACAAAAGAGATAACACCCCCCCCATTACGTCATGCTTCAGAAATGTGGAAAATGGTCCGTTTTCAAATGTTTTATTTTTGAACGTCAGTTCACATTTGTAGGTGGATCATCAGTGTTGAAGCTAAAATTAGCATGTTTAAAGTGATTTTCATGCTTCCAGGGGCCCTAAACACAAGATTTATGGAATGGTTAAAAGTGCATGAAAATGGCCAATTTACTCACTCTGAGTTCTCAAAAAGTGTTTCTTCACCCCGGGAAGTTAATTAAATACCATTTGGAGGCATTTAATGTTCGAGCAGAAACGGCTGATTTTCGACAAAAGAGATAACACCCCCCCCATTAAGTCATGCTTCAGAAATGTGGAAAATGGTCCGTTTTCAAATGTTTTATTTTGGAACGTCAGTTCACATTTGTAGGTGGATCATCAGTGTTAGAGCTAAAATTAGCATGTTTATAGTGATGTTCATGCTTCCAGGGGCTCGGGAAGTGAATTAAATACTATTTGGAGGCATTTAATGTTCAATCAAAAACAGCTGATTTTTGACAAAAGAGATAACACCCCCCCATTACGTCATGCTTCAGAAATGTGGAAAATGGTCCGTTTTAAAATGTTTTATTTTTGAATGTCAGTTCACATTTGTAGGTGGATCATCAGTGTTGGAGCTAAAATTAGCATGTTTAAAGTGATTTTCATGCTTCCAGGGGCCCTAAACACAAGATTTATGGAATGGTTAAAAGTGCATGAAAATGGCCAATTTACTCACTCTGAGTTCTCAAAAAGGGTTTCTTCACCCCGGGAAGTTAATTAAATACAATTTGGAGGCATTTAATGTTCGAGCAAAAACGGCTGATTTTCGACAAAAGAGATAACACCCCCCCATTACGTCATGCTTCAGAAATGTGGAAAATGGTCCGTTTTCAAATGTTTTATTTTTGAACGTCAGTTCACATTTGTAGGTGGATCATCAGTGTTAGAGCTAAAATTAGCATGTTTAAAGTGATTTTCATGCTTCCAGGGGCTCGGGAAGTGAATTAAATACTATTTGGAGGCATTTAATGTTCAAGCAAAAACAGCTGATTTTTGACAAAAGAGATAACACCCCCCCCATTACGTCATGCTTCAGAAATGTGGAAAATGGTCCGTTTTCAAATGTTTTATTTTTGAACGTCAGTTCACATTTGTAGGTGGATCATCAGTGTTAGAGCTAAAATTAGCATGTTTAAAGTGATTTTCATGCTTTCAGGGGCTCGGGAAGTGAATTAAATACTATTTGGAGGCATTTAATGTACAAGCAAAAACAGCTGATTTTTGACAAAAGAGATAACACCCCCCCATTACGTCATGCTTCAGAAATGTGGAAAATGGTCCGTTTTCAAATGTTTTATTTTTGAACGTCAGTTCACATTTGTAGGTGGATCATCAGTGTTAGAGCTAAAATTAGCATGTTTAAAGTGATTTTCATGCTTCCAGGGGCCCTAAACACAAGATTTATGGAATGGTTAAAAGTGCATGAAAATGCCCTATTTACTCACTCTGAGTTCTCAAAAAGGGTTTTTTCACCCCGGGAAGTTAATTAAATACCATTTGGAGGCATTTAATGTTCGAGCAAAAACTGCTGATTTTCGACAAAAGAGATAACACCCCCCATTACGTCATGCTTCAGAAATGTGGAAAATGGTCCGTTTTCAAATGTTTTATTTTTGAACGTCAGTTCACATTTGTAGGTGGATCATCAGTGTTAGAGCTAAAATTAGCATGTTTAAAGTGATTTTCATGCTTCCAGGGGCCCTAAACACAAGATTTATGGAATGGTTAAAAGTGCATGAAAATGGCCAATTTACTCACTCTGAGTTCTCAAAAAGGGTTTCTTCACCCCGGGAAGTTAATTAAATACTATTTGGAGGCATTTAATGTTCGAGCAAAAACGTCTGATTTTCGACAAAAGAGATAACACCCCCCCATTACGTCATGCTTCAGAAATGTGGAAAATGGTCCGTTTTCAAATGTTTTATTTTTTAGCGTCAGTTCACATTTGTAGGTGGATCATCAGTGTTAGAGCTAAAATTAGCATGTTTGAAGCGATTTTCATGCTTCCAGGGGCCCTAAACACAAGATTTATGGAATGGTTAAAAGTGCATGAAAATGGCCAATTTACTCACTCTGAGTTCTCAAAAAGTGTTTCTTCACCCCGGGAAGTTAATTAAATACCATTTGGAGGCATTAAATGTTCGAGCAGAAACGGCTGATTTTCGACAAAAGAGATAACACCCCCCCCATTAAGTCATGCTTCAGAAATGTGGAAAATGGTCCGTTTTCAAATGTTTTATTTTGGAACGTCAGTTCACATTTGTAGGTGGATCATCAGTGTTAGAGCTAAAATTAGCATGTTTATAGTGATGTTCATGCTTCCAGGGGCTCGGGAAGTGAATTAAATACTATTTGGAGGCATTTAATGTTCAATCAAAAACAGCTGATTTTTGACAAAAGAGATAACCCCCCCATTACGTCATGCTTCAGAAATGTGGAAAATGGTCCGTTTTAAAATGTTTTATTTTTGAATGTCAGTTCACATTTGTAGGTGGATCATCAGTGTTGGAGCTAAAATTAGCATGTTTAAAGTGATTTTCATGCTTCCAGGGGCTCCGGAAGTGAATTAAATACTATTTGGAGGCATTTAATGTTCAATCAAAAACAGCTGATTTTTGACAAAAGAGATAACACCCCCCCATTACGTCATGCTTCAGAAATGTGGAAAATGGTCCGTTTTCAAATGTTTTATTTTTTAACGTCAGTTCACATTTGTAGGTGGATCATCAGTGTTAGAGCTAAAATTAGCATAATTAAAGTGATTTTCATACTTCCAGGGGCCCTAAACACAAGATTTATGGAATGGTTAAAAGTGCATGAAAATGGCCAATTTACTCACTCTGAGTTCTCAAAAAGTGTTTCTTCACCCCGGGAAGTTAATTAAATACCATTTGGAGGCATTTAATGTTCGAGCAGAAACGGCTGATTTTCGACAAAAGAGATAACACCCCCCCCATTAAGTCATGCTTCAGAAATGTGGAAAATGGTCCGTTTTCAAATGTTTTATTTTGGAACGTCAGTTCACATTTGTAGGTGGATCATCAGTGTTAGAGCTAAAATTAGCATGTTTATAGTGATGTTCATGCTTCCAGGGGCTCGGGAAGTGAATTAAATACTATTTGGAGGCATTTAATGTTCAATCAAAAACAGCTGATTTTTGACAAAAGAGATAACACCCCCCCATTACGTCATGCTTCAGAAATGTGGAAAATGGTCCGTTTTAAAATGTTTTATTTTTGAATGTCAGTTCACATTTGTAGGTGGATCATCAGTGTTGGAGCTAAAATTAGCATGTTTAAAGTGATTTTCATGCTTCCAGGGGCCCTAAACACAAGATTTATGGAATGGTTAAAAGTGCATGAAAATGGCCAATTTACTCACTCTGAGTTCTCAAAAAGGGTTTCTTCACCCCGGGAAGTTAATTAAATACAATTTGGAGGCATTTAATGTTCGAGCAAAAACGGCTGATTTTCGACAAAAGAGATAACACCCCCCCATTACGTCATGCTTCAGAAATGTGGAAAATGGTCCGTTTTCAAATGTTTTATTTTTGAACGTCAGTTCACATTTGTAGGTGGATCATCAGTGTTAGAGCTAAAATTAGCATGTTTAAAGTGATTTTCATGCTTCCAGGGGCTCGGGAAGTGAATTAAATACTATTTGGAGGCATTTAATGTTCAAGCAAAAACAGCTGATTTTTGACAAAAGAGATAACACCCCCCCCATTACGTCATGCTTCAGAAATGTAAAAAACGGTCCGTTTTCAAATGTTTTATTTTTGAACGTCAGTTCACATTTGTAGGTGGATCATCAGTGTTAGAGCTAAAATTAGCATGTTTAAAGTGATTTTCATGCTTCCAGGGGCCCTAAACACAAGATTTATGGAATGGTTAAAAGTGCATGAAAATTGCCAATTTACTCACTCTGAGTTCTCAAAAAGGGTTTCTTCACCCCGGGAAGTTAATTAAATACCATTTGGAGGCATTTAATGTTCGAGCAAAAACGGCTGATTTTCGACAAAAGAGATAACACCCCCCCATCACGTCATGCTTCAGAAATGTGGAAAATGGTCCGTTTTCAAATGTTTTATTTTTGAACGTCAGTTCACATTTGTAGGTGGATCATCAGTGTTAGAGCTAAAATTAGCATGTTTAAAGTGATTTTCATGCTTCCAGGGGCTCGGGAAGTGAATTAAATACTATTTGGAGGCATTTAATGTTCAATCAAAAACAGCTGATTTTTGACAAAAGAGATAACACCCCCCCATTACGTCATGCTTCAGAAATGTGGAAAATGGTCCGTTTTCAAATGTTTTATTTTTGAACGTCAGTTCACATTTGTAGGTGGATCATCAGTGTTAGAGCTAAAATTAGCATGTTTAAAGTGATTTTCATGCTTTCAGGGGCTCGGGAAGTGAATTAAATACTATTTGGAGGCATTTAATGTTCAAGCAAAAACAGCTGATTTTTGACAAAAGAGATAACACCCCCCCATTACGTCATGCTTCAGAAATGTGGAAAATGGTCCGTTTTCAAATGTTTTATTTTTGAACGTCAGTTCACATTTGTAGGTGGATCATCAGTGTTAGAGCTAAAATTAGCATGTTTAAAGTGATTTTCATGCTTCCAGGGGCCCTAAACACAAGATTTATGGAATGGTTAAAAGTGCATGAAAATGGCCAATTTACTCACTCTGAGTTCTCAAAAAGGGTTTCTTCACCCCGGGAAGTTAATTAAATACCATTTGGAGGCATTTAATGTTCGAGCAAAAACGGCTGATTTTCGACAAAAGAGATAACATCCCCCCATTACGTCATGCTTCAGAAATGTGGAAAATGGTCCGTTTTCAAATGTTTTATTTTTGAACATCAGTTCACATTTGTAGGTGGATCATCAGTGTTAGAGCTAAAATTAGCATGTTGAAAGTGATTTTCATGCTTCCAGGGGCTCGGGAAGTGAATTAAATACTATTTGGAGGCATTTAATGTTCAATCAAAAACAGCTGATTTTTGACAAAAGAGATAACACCCCCCCATTACGTCATGCTTCAGAAATTTGGAGAATGGTCCGTTTTCAAATGTTTTATTTTTGAACGTCAGTTCACATTTGTAGGTGGATCATCAGTGTTAGAGCTAAAATTAGCATGTTTAAAGTGATTTTCATGCTTCCAGGGGCCCTAAACACAAGATTTATGGAATGGTTAAAAGTGAATGAAAATGGCCAATTTACTCACTCTGAGTTCTCAAAAAGGGTTTCTTCACCCCGGGAAGTTAATTAAATACCATTTGGAGGCATTTAATGTTCGAGCAAAAATGGCTGATTTTCGACAAAAGAGATAACACCCCCCCATTACGTCATGCTTCAGAAATGTGGAAATGGTCCGTTTTCAAATGTTTTATTTTTGAACATCAGTTCACATTTGTAGGTGGATCATCAGTGTTAGAGCTAAAATTAGCATGTTTAAAGTGATTTTCATGCTTCCAGGGGCTCGGGAAGTGAATTAAATACTATTTGGAGGCATTTAATGTTCAATCAAAAACAGCTGATTTTTGACAAAAGAGATAACACCCCCCCCATTAAGTCATGCTTCAGAAATGTGGAAAATGGTCCGTTTTCAAATGTTTTATTATGGAACGTCAGTTCACATTTGTAGGTGGATCATCAGTGTTAGAGCTAAAATTAGCATGTTTATAGTGATGTTCATGCTTCCAGGGGCTCGGGAAGTGAATTAAATACTATTTGGAGGCATTTAATGTTCAATCAAAAACAGCTGATTTTTGACAAAAGAGATAACACCCCCCCATTACGTCATGCTTCAGAAATGTGGAAAATGGTCCGTTTTAAAATGTTTTATTTTTGAATGTCAGTTCACATTTGTAGGTGGATCATCAGTGTTGGAGCTAAAATTAGCATGTTTAAAGTGATTTTCATGCTTCCAGGGGCCCTAAACACAAGATTTATGGAATGGTTAAAAGTGCATGAAAATGACCAATTTACTCACTCTGAGTTCTCAAAAAGGGTTTCTTCACCCCGGGAAGTTAATTAAATACCATTTGGAGGCATTTAATGTTTGAGCAAAAACGGCTGATTTTCGACAAAAGAGATAACACCCCCCCATTACGTCATGCTTCAGAAATGTGGAAAATGGTCCGTTTTCAAATGTTTTATTTTTGAACGTCAGTTCACATTTGTAGGTGGATCATCAGTGTTAGAGCTAAAATTAGCATGTTTAAAGTGATTTTCATGCTTCCAGGGGCTCGGGAAGTGAATTAAATACTATTTGGATGCATTTAATGTTCAAGCAAAAACCCGCTGATTTTTGACAAAAGAGATAACACCCCCCCATTACGTCATGCTTCAGAAATGTGGAAAATTGTCCGTTTTCAAATGTTTTATTTTTGAACGTCAGTTCACATTTGTAGGTGGATCATCAGTGTTAGAGCTAAAATTAGCATGTTTAAAGTGATTTTCATGCTTCCAGGGGCCCTAAACACAAGATTTATGGAATCGTTAAAAGTGCATGAAAATGGCCAATTTACTCACTCTGAGTTCTCAAAAAGGATTTCTTCACCCCGGGAAGTTAATTAAATACCATTTGGAGGCATTTAATGTTCGAGCAAAAACGGCTGATTTTCGACAAAAGAGATAACACCCCCCCATTACGTCATGCTTCAGAAATGTGGAAAATGGTCCGTTTTCAAATGTTTTATTTTTGAAAGTCAGTTCACATTTGTAGGTGGATCATCAGTGTTAGAGCTAAAATTAGCATGTTTAAAGTGATTTTCATGCTTCCAGGGGCTCAGGAAGTGAATTAAATACTATTTGGAGGCATTTAATGTTCAATCAAAAACAGCTGATTTTTGACAAAAGAGATACCCCCCCATTACGTCATGCTTCAGAAATGTGGAAAATGGTCCGTTTTCAAATGTTTTATTTTTGAACGTCAGTTCACATTTGTAGGTGGATCATCAGTGTTAGAGCTAAAATTAGCATGTTTAAAGTGATTTTCATGCTTCCAGGGGCCCTAAACACAAGATTTATGGAATGGTTAAAAGTGCATGAAAATGGCCAATTTACTCACTCTGAGTTCTCAAAAAGGGTTTCTTCACCCCGGGAAGTTAATTAAATACCATTTGGAGGCATTTAATGTTCGAGCAAAAACTGCTGATTTTCGACAAAAGAGATAACACCCCCCCATTACGTCATGCTTCAGAAATGTGGAAAATGGTCCGTTTTCAAATGTTTTATTTTTGAACATCAGTTCACATTTGTAGGTGGATCATCAGTGTTAGAGCTAAAATTAGCATGCTTAAAGTGATTTTCATGCTTCCAGGGGCTCGGGAAGTGAATTAAATACTATTTGGAGGCATTTAATGTTCAAGCAAAAACAGCTGATTTTTGACAAAAGAGATAACACCCCCCCCATTACGTCATGCTTCAGAAATGTGGAAAATGGTCCGTTTTCAAATGTTTTATTTTTGAACGTCAGTTCACATTTGTAGGTGGATCATCAGTGTTAGAGCTAAAATTAGCATGTTTAAAGTGATTTTCATGCTTCCAGGGGCCCTAAACACAAGATTTATGGAATGGTTAAAAGTGCATGAAAATGGCCAATTTACTCACTCTGAGTTCTCAAAAAGGGTTTCTTCACCCCGGGAAGGTAATTAAATACCATTTGGAGGCATTTAATGTTCGAGCAAAAACGGCTGATTTTCGACAAAAGAGATAACACCCCCCCATTACGTCATGCTTCAGAAATGTGGAAAATGGTCCGTTTTCAAATGTTTTATTTTTGAACATCAGTTCACATTTGTAGGTGGATCATCAGTGTTAGAGCTAAAATTAGCATGTTTAAAGTGATTTTCATGCTTCCAGGGGCTCGGGAAGTGTATTAAATACTATTTGGAGGCATTTAATGTTCAATCAAAAACAGCTGATTTTTGACAAAAGAGATAACACCCCCCCATTACGTCATGCTTCAGAAATGTGGAAAATGGTCCGTTTTCAAATGTTTTATTTTTGAACGTCAGTTCACATTTGTAGGTTGATTATCAGTGTTAGAGCTAAAATTAGCATGTTTAAAGTGATTTTCATGCTTCCAGGGGCCCTAAACACAAGATTTATGGAATGGTTAAAAGTGCATGAAAATGGCCAATTTACACACTCTGAGTTCTCAAAAAGGGTTTCTTCACCCCGGGAAGTTAATTAAATACCATTTGGAGGCATTTAATGTTCGAGCAAAAACGGCTGATTTTCGACAAAAGAGATAACACCCCCCCATTACGTCATGCTTCAGAAATGTGGAAAATGGTCCGTTTTCAAATGTTTTATTTTTGAACGTCAGTTCACATTTGTAGGTGGATCATCAGTGTTAGAGCTAAAATTAGCATGTTTAAAGTGATTTTCATGCTTCCAGGGGCCCTAAACACAAGATTTATGGAATGGTTAAAAGTGCATGAAAATGGCCAATTTACTCACTCTGAGTTCTCAAAAAGGGTTTCTTCACCCCGGGAAGTTAATTAAATACCATTTGGAGGCATTTAATGTTCGAGCAAAAACGGCTGATTTTCGACAAAAGAGATAACACCCCCCCATTACGTCATGCTTCAGAAATGTGGAAAATGGTCCGTTTTCAAATGTTTTATTTTTGAACATCAGTTCACATTTGTAGGTGGATCATCAGTGTTAGAGCTAAAATTAGCATGTTTAAAGTGATTTTCATGCTTCCAGGGGCTTGGGAAGTGAATTAAATACTATTTGGAGGCATTTAATGTTCAATCAAAAACAGCTGATTTTTGACAAAAGAGATAACACCCCCCCATTACGTCATGCTTCAGAAATGTGGAAAATGGTCCGTTTTTAAATGTTTTATTTTTGAACGTCAGTTCACATTTGTAGGTGGATCATCAGTGTTAGAGCTAAAATTAGCATGTTTAAAGTGATTTTCATGCTTCCAGGGGCTCGGGAAGTGAATTAAATACTATTTGGAGGCATTTAATGTTCAAGCAAAAACAGCTGATTTTTGACAAAAGAGATAACACCCCCCCATTACGTCATGCTTCAGAAATGTGGAAAATGGTCCGTTTTCAAATGTTTTATTTTTGAACGTCAGTTCACATTTGTAGGTGGATCATCAGTGTTAGAGCTAAAATTAGCATGTTTAAAGTGATTTTCATGCTTCCAGGGGCCCTAAACACAAGTTTTATGGAATGGTTAAAAGTGCATGAAAATGGCCAATTTACTCACTCTGAGTTCTCAAAAAGGGTTTCTTCACCCCGGGAAGTTAATTAAATACCATTTGGAGGCATTTAATGTTCGAGCAAAAACGGCTGATTTTCGACAAAAGAGATAACACCCCCCCATTACATCATGCTTCAGAAATGTGGAAAATGGTCCGTTTTCAAATGTTTTATTTTTGAACGTCAGTTCACATTTGTAGGTGGATCATCAGTGTTAGAGCTAAAATTAGCATGTTTAAAGTGATTTTCATGCTTCCAGGGGCTCGGGAAGTGAATTAAATACTATTTGGAGGCATTTAATGTTCAATCAAAAACAGCTGATTTTTGACAAAAGAGATAACACCCCCCCATTACGTCATGCTTCAGTAATATGGAAAATGGTCCGTTTTCAAATGTTTTATTTTTGAACGTCAGTTCACATTTGTAGGTGGATCATCAGTGTTAGAGCTAAAATTAGCATGTTTAAAGTGATTTTCATGCTTCCAGGGGCCCTAAACACAAGATTTATGGAATGGTTAAAAGTGCATGAAAATGGCCAATTTACTCACTCTGAGTTCTCAAAAAGTGTTTCTTCACCCCGGGAAGTTAATTAAATACCATTTGGAGGCATTTAATGTTCGAGCAGAAACGGCTGATTTTCGACAAAAGAGATAACACCCCTCCCATTAAGTCATGCTTCAGAAATGTGGAAAATGGTCCGTTTTCAAATGTTTTATTTTGGAACGTCAGTTCACATTTGTAGGTGGATCATCAGTGTTAGAGCTAAAATTAGCATGTTTATAGTGATGTTCATGCTTTCAGGGGCTCGGGAAGTGAATTAAATACTATTTGGAGGCATTTAATGTTCAATCAAAAACAGCTGATTTTTGACAAAAGAGATAACACCCCCCCATTACGTCATGCTTCAGAAATGTGGAAAATGGTCCGTTTTAAAATGTTTTATTTTTGAATGTCAGTTCACATTTGTAGGTGGATCATCAGTGTTGGAGCTAAAATTAGCATGTTTAAAGTGATTTTCATGCTTCCAGGGGCCCTAAACACAAGATTTATGGAATGGTTAAAAGTGCATGAAAATGGCCAATTTACTCACTCTGAGTTCTCAAAAAGGGTTTCTTCACCCCGGGAAGTTAATTAAATACCATTTGGAGGCATTTAATGTTCAAGCAAAAACGGCTGATTTTCGACAAAAGAGATAACACCCCCCCATTACGTCATGCTTCAGAAATGTGGAAAATGGTTCGTTTTCAAATGTTTTATTTTTGAACGTCAGTTCACATTTGTAGGTGGATCATCAGTGTTAGAGCTAAAATTAGCATGTTTAAAGTGATTTTCATGCTTCCAGGGGCTCGGGAAGTGAATTAAATACTATTTGGAGGCATTTAATGTTCAATCAAAAACAGCTGATTTTTGACAAAAGAGATAACACCCCCCCATTACGTCATGCTTCAGAAATGTGGAAAATGGTCCGTTTTCAAATGTTTTATTTTTGAACGTCAGTTCACATTTGTAGGTGGATCATCAGTGTTAGAGCTAAAATTAGCATGTTTAAAGTGATTTTCATGCTTCCAGGGGCTCGGGAAGTGAATTAAATACTATTTGGAGGCATTTAATGTTCAAGCAAAAACAGCTGATTTTTGACAAAAGAGATAACACCCCCCCCATTACGTCATGCTTCAGAAATGTGGAAAATGGTCCGTTTTCAAATGTTTTATTTTTGAACGTCAGTTCACATTTGTAGGTGGATCATCAGTGTTAGAGCTAAAATTAGCATGTTTAAAGTGATTTTCATGCTTTCAGGGGCCCTAAACACAAGATTCATGGAATGGTTAAAAGTGCATGAAAATGGCCAATTTACTCACTCTGAGTTCTCAAAAAGGGTTTCTTCACCCCGGGAAGTTAATTAAATACCATTTGGAGGCATTTAATGTTCGAGCAAAAACGGCTGATTTTCGACAAAAGAGATAACACCCCCCCATTACGTCATGCTTCAGAAATGTGGAAAATGGTCCGTTTTCAAATGTTTTATTTTTGAAAGTCAGTTCACATTTGTAGGTGGATCATCAGTGTTAGAGCTAAAATTAGCATGTTTAAAGTGATTTTCATGCTTCCAGGGGCTCAGGAAGTGAATTAAATACTATTTGGAGGCATTTAATGTTCAATCAAAAACAGCTGATTTTTGACAAAAGAGATAACACCCCCCCATTACGTCATGCTTCAGAAATGTGGAAAATGGTCCGTTTTCAAATGTTTTATTTTTGAACGTCAGTTCACATTTGTAGGTGGATCATCAGTGTTAGAGCTAAAATTAGCATGTTTAAAGTGATTTTCATGCTTCCAGGGGCCCTAAACACAAGATTTATGGAATGGTTAAAAGTGCATGAAAATGGCCAATTTACTCACTCTGAGTTCTCAAAAAGGGTTTCTTCACCCCGGGAAGTTAATTAAATACCATTTGGAGGCATTTAATGTTCGAGCAAAAACTGCTGATTTTCGACAAAAGAGATAACACCCCCCCATTACGTCATGCTTCAGAAATGTGGAAAATGGTCCGTTTTCAAATGTTTTATTTTTGAACATCAGTTCACATTTGTAGGTGGATCATCAGTGTTAGAGCTAAAATTAGCATGTTTAAAGTGATTTTCATGCTTCCAGGGGCTCGGGAAGTGAATTAAATACTATTTGGAGGCATTTAATGTTCAAGCAAAAACAGCTGATTTTTGACAAAAGAGATAACACCCCCCCATTACGTCATGCTTCAGAAATGTGGAAAATGGTCCGTTTTCAAATGTTTTATTTTTGAACGTCAGTTCACATTTGTAGGTGGATCATCAGTGTTAGAGCTAAAATTAGCATGTTTAAAGTGATTTTCATGCTTCCAGGGGCCCTAAACACAAGATTTATGGAATGGTTAAAAGTGCATGAAAATGGCCAATTTACTCACTCTGAGTTCTCAAAAAGGGTTTCTTCACCCCGGGAAGTTAATTAAATACCACTTGGAGGCATTTAATGTTCGAGCAAAAACGGCTGATTTTCGACAAAAGAGATAACACCCCCCCATTACGTCATGCTTCAGAAATGTGGAAAATGGTCCTTTTTCAAATGTTTTATTTTTGAACATCAGTTCACATTTGTAGGTGGATCATCAGTGTTAGAGCTAAAATTAGCATGTTTAAAGTGATTTTCATGCTTCCAGGGGCTCGGGAAGTGTATTAAATACTATTTGGAGGCATTTAATGTTCAATCAAAAACAGCTGATTTTTGACAAAAGAGATAACACCCCCCCATTACGTCATGCTTCAGAAATGTGGAAAATGGTCCGTTTTCAAATGTTTTATTTTTGAACGTCAGTTCACATTTGTAGGTGGATTATCAGTGTTAGAGCTAAAATTAGCATGTTTAAAGTGATTTTCATGCTTCCAGGGGCCCTAAACACAAGATTTATGGAATGGTTAAAAGTGCATGAAAATGGCCAATTTACACACTCTGAGTTCTCAAAAAGGGTTTCTTCACCCCGGGAAGTTAATTAAATACCATTTGGAGGCATTTAATGTTCGAGCAAAAACGGCTGATTTTCGACAAAAGAGATAACACCCCCCATTACGTCATGCTTCAGAAATGTGGAAAATGGTCCGTTTTCAAATGTTTTATTTTTGAACGTCAGTTCACATTTGTAGGTGGATCATCAGTGTTAGAGCTAAAATTAGCATGTTTAAAGTGATTTTCATGCTTCCAGGGGCCCTAAACACAAGATTTATGGAATGGTTAAAAGTGCATGAAAATGGCCAATTTACTCACTCTGAGTTCTCAAAAAGGGTTTCTTCACCCCGGGAAGTTAATTAAATACCATTTGGAGGCATTTAATGTTCGAGCAAAAACGGCTGATTTTCGACAAAAGAGATAACACCCCCCCATTACGTCATGCTTCAGAAATGTGGAAAATGGTCCGTTTTCAAATGTTTTATTTTTGAACATCAGTTCACATTTGTAGGTGGATCATCAGTGTTAGAGCTAAAATTAGCATGTTTAAAGTGATTTTCATGCTTCCAGGGGCTTGGGAAGTGAATTAAATACTATTTGGAGGCATTTAATGTTCAATCAAAAACAGCTGATTTTTGACAAAAGAGATAACACCCCCCCATTACGTCATGCTTCAGAAATGTGGAAAATGGTCCGTTTTCAAATGTTTTATTTTTGAACGTCAGTTCACATTTGTAGGTGGATCATCAGTGTTAGAGCTAAAATTAGCATGTTTAAAGTGATTTTCATGCTTCCAGGGGCTCGGGAAGTGAATTAAATACTATTTGGAGGCATTTAATGTTCAAGCAAAAACAGCTGATTTTTGACAAAAGAGATAACACCCCCCCATTACGTCATGCTTCAGAAATGTGGAAAATGGTCCGTTTTCAAATGTTTTATTTTTGAACGTCAGTTCACATTTGTAGGTGGATCATCAGTGTTAGAGCTAAAATTAGCATGTTTAAAGTGATTTTCATGCTTCCAGGGGCCCTAAACACAAGATTTATGGAATGGTTAAAAGTGCATGAAAATGGTCAATTTACTCACTCTGAGTTCTCAAAAAGTGTTTCTTCACCCCGGGAAGTTAATTAAATACCATTTGGAGGCATTTAATGTTCGAGCAGAAACGGCTGATTTTCGACAAAAGAGATAACACCCCTCCCATTAAGTCATGCTTCAGAAATGTGGAAAATGGTCCGTTTTCAAATGTTTTATTTTGGAACGTCAGTTCACATTTGTAGGTGGATCATCAGTGTTAGAGCTAAAATTAGCATGTTTATAGTGATGTTCATGCTTTCAGGGGCTCGGGAAGTGAATTAAATACTATTTGGAGGCATTTAATGTTCAATCAAAAACAGCTGATTTTTGACAAAAGAGATAACACCCCCCCATTACGTCATGCTTCAGAAATGTGGAAAATGGTCCGTTTTAAAATGTTTTATTTTTGAATGTCAGTTCACATTTGTAGGTGGATCATCAGTGTTGGAGCTAAAATTAGCATGTTTAAAGTGATTTTCATGCTTCCAGGGGCCCTAAACACAAGATTTATGGAATGGTTAAAAGTGCATGAAAATGGCCAATTTACTCACTCTGAGTTCTCAAAAAGGGTTTCTTCACCCCGGGAAGTTAATTAAATACCATTTGGAGGCATTTAATGTTCGAGCAAAAACGGCTGATTTTCGACAAAAGAGATAACACCCCCCCATTACGTCATGCTTCAGAAATGTGGAAAATGGTTCGTTTTCAAATGTTTTATTTTTGAACGTCAGTTCACATTTGTAGGTGGATCATCAGTGTTAGAGCTAAAATTAGCATGTTTAAAGTGATTTTCATGCTTCCAGGGGCTCGGGAAGTGAATTAAATACTATTTGGAGGCATTTAATGTTCAATCAAAAACAGCTGATTTTTGACAAAAGAGATAACACCCCCCCATTACGTCATGCTTCAGAAATGTGGAAAATGGTCCGTTTTCAAATGTTTTATTTTTGAACGTCAGTTCACATTTGTAGGTGGATCATCAGTGTTAGAGCTAAAATTAGCATGTTTAAAGTGATTTTCATGCTTCCAGGGGCTCGGGAAGTGAATTAAATACTATTTGGAGGCATTTAATGTTCAAGCAAAAACAGCTGATTTTTGACAAAAGAGATAACACCCCCCCCATTACGTCATGCTTCAGAAATGTGGAAAATGGTCCGTTTTCAAATGTTTTATTTTTGAACGTCAGTTCACATTTGTAGGTGGATCATCAGTGTTAGAGCTAAAATTAGCATGTTTAAAGTGATGTTCATGCTTTCAGGGGCCCTAAACACAAGATTCATGGAATGGTTAAAAGTGCATGAAAATGGCCAATTTACTCACTCTGAGTTCTCAAAAAGGGTTTCTTCACCCCGGGAAGTTAATTAAATACCATTTGGAGGCATTTAATGTTCGAGCAAAAACGGCTGATTTTCGACAAAAGAGATAACACCCCCCCCATTACGTCATGCTTCAGAAATGTGGAAAATGGTCCGTTTTCAAATGTTTTATTTTTGAACATCAGTTCACATTTGTAGGTGGATCTTCAGTGTTAGAGCTAAAATTAGCATGTTTAAAGTGATTTTCATGCTTCCAGGGGCTCGGGAAGTGAATTAAATACTATTTGGAGGCATTTAATGTTCAATCAAAAACAGCTGATTTTTGACAAAAGAGATAACACCCCCCCATTACGTCATGCTTCAGAAATGTGGAAAATGGTCCGTTTTCAAATGTTTTATTTTTGAACGTCAGTTCACATTTGTAGGTGGATCATCAGTGTTAGAGCTAAAATTAGCATGTTTAAAGTGATTTTCATGCTTCCAGGGGCCCTAAACACAAGATTTATGGAATGGTTAAAAGTGCATGAAAATGGCCAATTTACTCACTCTGAGTTCTCAAAAAGGGTTTCTTCACCCCGGGAAGTTATTTAAATACCATTTGGAGGCATTTAATGTTCGAGCAAAAACGGCTGATTTTCGACAAAAGAGATAACACCCCCCCATTACGTCATGCTTCAGAAATGTGGAAAATGGTCCGTTTTCAAATGTTTTATTTTGGAACGTCAGTTCACATTTGTAGGTGGATCATCAGTGTTAGAGCTAAAATTAGCATGTTGAAAGTGATTTTCATGCTTCCAGGGGCTCGGGAAGTGAATTAAATACTATTTGGAGGCATTTAATGTTCAAGCAAAAACAGCTGATTTTTGACAAAAGAGATAACACCCCCCCATTACGTCATGCTTCAGAAATGTGGAAAATGGTCCGTTTTCAAATGTTTTATTTTTGAACGTCAGTTCACATTTGTAGGTGGATCATCAGTGTTAGAGCTAAAATTAGCATGTTTAAAGTGATTTTCATGCTTCCAGGGGCCCTAAACACAAGATTTATGGAATGGTTAAAAGTGCATGAAAATGGCCAATTTACTCACTCTGAGTTCTCAAAAAGGGTTTCTTCACCCCGGGAAGTTAATTAAATACCATTTGGAGGCATTTAATGTTCGAGCAAAAATGGCTGTTTTTCGACAAAAGAGATAACACCCCCCATTACGTCATGCTTCAGAAATGTGGAAAATGGTCAGTTTTCAAATGTTTTATTTTTTAACGTCAGTTCACATTTGTAGGTGGATCATCAGTGTTAGAGCTAAAATTTGCATGTTTAAAGTGATTTTCATGCTTCCAGGGGCCCTAAACACAAGATTTATGGAATGGTTAAAAGTGCATGAAAATGGCCAATTTACTCACTCTGAGTTCTCAAAAAGGGTTTCTTCACCCCGGGAAGTTAAATAAATACCATTTGGAGGCATTTAATGTTCGAGCAAAAACGGCTGATTTTCGACAAAAGAGATAACACCCCCCCATTACGTCATGCTTCAGAAATTTGGAAAATGGTCCGTTTTCAAATGTTTTATTTTTGAACGTCAGTTCACATTTGTAGGTGGATCATCAGTGTTAGAGCTAAAATTAGCATGTTTAAAGTGATTTTCATGCTTCCAGGGGCCCTAAACACAAGATTTATGGAATGGTTAAAAGTGCATGAAAATGGCCAATTTACTCACTCTGAGTTCTCAAAAAGTGTTTCTTCACCCCGGGAAGTTAATTAAATACCATTTGGAGGCATTTAATGTTCGAGCAGAAACGGCTGATTTTCGACAAAAGAGATAACACCCCCCCCATTAAGTCATGCTTCAGAAATGTGGAAAATGGTCCGTTTTCAAATGTTTTATTTTGGAACGTCAGTTCACATTTGTAGGTGGATCATCAGTGTTAGAGCTAAAATTAGCATGTTTATAGTGATGTTCATGCTTCCAGGGGCTCGGGAAGTGAATTAAATACTATTTGGAGGCATTTAATGTTCAATCAAAAACAGCTGATTTTTGACAAAAGAGATAACACCCCCCATTACGTCATGCTTCAGAAATGTGGAAAATGGTCCGTTTTAAAATGTTTTATTTTTGAATGTCAGTTCACATTTGTAGGTGGATCATCAGTGTTGGAGCTAAAATTAGCATGTTTAAAGTGATTTTCATGCTTCCAGGGGCCCTAAACACAAGATTTATGGAATGGTTAAAAGTGCATGAAAATGGCCAATTTACTCACTCTGAGTTCTCAAAAAGTGTTTCTTCACCCCGGGAAGTTAATTAAATACCATTTGGAGGCATTTAATGTTCGAGCAAAAACGGCTGATTTTCGACAAAAGAGATAACACCCCCCCATTACGTCATGCTTCAGAAATGTGGAAAATGGTCCGTTTTCAAATGTTTTATTTTTGAACGTCAGTTCACATTTGTAGGTGGATCATCAGTGTTAGAGCTAAAATTAGCATGTTTAAAGTGATTTTCATGCTTCCAGGGGCTCGGGAAGTGAATTAAATACTATTTGGAGGCATTTAATGTTCAATCAAAAACAGCTGATTTTTGACAAAAGAGATAACACCCCCCCATTACGTCATGCTTCAGAAATGTGGAAAACGGTCCGTTTTCAAATGTTTTATTTTTGAACGTCAGTTCACATTTGTAGGTGGATCATCAGTGTTAGAGCTAAAATTAGCATGTTTAAAGTGATTTTCATGCTTCCAGGGGCCCTAAACACAAGATTTATGGAATGGTTAAAAGTGCATGAAAATGGCCAATTTACTCACTCTGAGTTCTCAAAAAGGGTTTCTTCACCCCGGGAAGTTAATTAAATACCATTTGGAGGCATTTAATGTTCGAGCAAAAACTGCTGATTTTCGACAAAAGAGATAACACCCCCCCATTACGTCATGCTTCAGAAATGTGGAAAATGGTCCGTTTTCAAATGTTTTATTTTTGAACGTCAGTTCACATTTGTAGGTGGATCATCAGTGTTAGAGCTAAAATTAGCATGTTTAAAGTGATTTTCATGCTTCCAGGGGCTCGGGAAGTGAATTAAATACTATTTGGAGGCATTTAATGTTCAAGCAAAAACAGCTGATTTTTGACAAAAGAGATAACACCCCCCCCATTACGTCATGCTTCAGAAATGTGGAAAATGGTCCGTTTTCAAATGTTTTATTTTTGAACGTCAGTTCACATTTGTAGGTGGATCATCAGTGTTAGAGCTAAAATTAGCATGTTTAAAGTGATTTTCATGCTTTCAGGGGCCCTAAACACAAGATTCATGGAATGGTTAAAAGTGCATGAAAATGGCCAATTTACTCACTCTGAGTTCTCAAAAAGGGTTTCTTCACCCCGGGAAGTTAATTAAATACCATTTGGAGGCATTTAATGTTCGAGCAAAAACGGCTGATTTTCGACAAAAGAGATAACACCCCCCCATTACGTCATGCTTCAGAAATGTGGAAAATGGGCCGTTTTCAAATGTTTTATTTTTGAACATCAGTTCACATTTGTAGGTGGATCATCAGTGTTAGAGCTAAAATTAGCATGTTTAAAGTGATTTTCATGCTTCCAGGGGCTCGGGAAGTGAATTAAATACTATTTGGAGGCATTTAATGTTCAATCAAAAACAGCTGATTTTTGACAAAAGAGATAACACCCCCCATTACGTCATGCTTCAGAAATGTGGAAAATGGTCCGTTTTCAAATGTTTTATTTTTGAACGTCAGTTCACATTTGTAGGTGGATCATCAGTGTTAGAGCTAAAATTAGCAAGTTTAAAGTGATTTTCATGCTTCCAGGGGCCCTAAACACAAGATTTATGGAATGGTTAAAAGTGCATGAAAATGGCCAATTTACTCACTCTGAGTTCTCAAAAAGGGTTTCTTCACCCCGGGAAGTTAATTAAATACCATTTGGAGGCATTTAATGTTCGAGCAAAAACGGCTGTTTTTCGACAAAAGAGATAACACCCCCCATTACGTCATGCTTCAGAAATGTGGAAAATGGTCCGTTTTCAAATGTTTTATTTTTTAACGTCAGTTCACATTTGTAGGTGGATCATCAGTGTTAGAGCTAAAATTAGCATGTTTAAAGTGATTTTCATGCTTCCAGGGGCCCTAAACACAAGATTTATGGAATGGTTAAAAGTGCGTGAAAATGGCCAATTTACTCACTCTGAGTTCTCAAAAAGGGTTTCTTCACCCCGGGAAGTTAATTAAATACCATTTGGAGGCATTTAATGTTCGAGCAAAAACGGCTGATTTTCGACAAAAGAGATAACACCCCCCATTACGTCATGCTTCAGAAATTTGGAAAATGCTCCGTTTTCAAATGATTTATTTTTGAACGTCAGTTCACATTTGTAGGTGGATCATCAGTGTTAGAGCTAAAATTAGCATGTTTAAAGTGATTTTCATGCTTCCAGGGGCCCTAAACACAAGATTTATGGAATGGTTAAAAGTGCATGAAAATGGCCAATTTACTCACTCTGAGTTCTCAAAAAGTGTTTCTTCACCCCGGGAAGTTAATTAAATACCATTTGGAGGCATTTAATGTTCGAGCAGAAACGGCTGATTTTCGACAAAAGAGATGACACCCCCCCCATTAAGTCATGCTTCAGAAATGTGGAAAATGGTCCGTTTTCAAATGATTTATTTTGGAACGTCAGTTCACATTTGTAGGTGGATCATCAGTGTTAGAGCTAAAATTAGCATGTTTATAGTGATGTTCATGCTTCCAGGGGCTCGGGAAGTGAATTAAATATTATTTGGAGGCATTTAATGTTCAATCAAAAACAGCTGATTTTTGACAAAAGAGATAACACCCCCCCATTACGTCATGCTTCAGAAATGTGGAAAATGGTCCGTTTTCAAATGTTTTATTTTTGAATGTCAGTTCACATTTGTAGGTGGATCATCAGTGTTAGAGCTAAAATTAGCATGTTTAAAGTGATTTTCATGCTTCCAGGGGCTCGGGAAGTGAATTAAATACTATTTGGAGGCATTTAATGTTCAAGCAAAAACAGCTGATTTTTGACAAAAGAGATAACACCCCCCCATTACGTCATGCTTCAGAAATGTGGAAAATGGTCCGTTTTAAAATGTTTTATTTTTGAATGTCAGTTCACATTTGTAGGTGGATCATCAGTGTTAGAGCTAAAATTAGCATGTTTAAAGTGATTTTCATGCTTCCAGGGGCCCTAAACACAAGATTTATGGAATGGTTAAAAGTGCATGAAAATGGCCAATTTACTCACTCTGAGTTCTCAAAAAGGGTTTCTTCACCCCGGGAAGTTAATTAAATACCATTTGGAGGCATTTAATGTTCGAGCAAAAACGGCTGATTTTCGACAAAAGAGATAACACCCCCCCATTACGTCATGCTTCAGAAATGTGGAAAATGGTCCGTTTTCAAATGTTTTATTTTTGAACGTCAGTTCACATTTGTAGGTGGATCATCAGTGTTAGAGCTAAAATTAGCATGTTTAAAGTGATTTTCATGCTTCCAGGGGCTCGGGAAGTGAATTAAATACTATTTGGAGGCATTTAATGTTCAATCAAAAACAGCTGATTTTTGACAAAAGAGATAACACCCCCCCATTACGTCATGCTTCAGAAATGTGGAAAATGGTCCGTTTTCAAATGTTTTATTTTTGAACATCAGTTCACATTTGTAGGTGGATCATCAGTGTTAGAGCTAAAATTAGCATGTTTAAAGTGATTTTCATGCTTCCAGGGGCCCTAAACACAAGATTTATGGAATGGTTAAAAGTGCATGAAAATGGCCAATTTACTCACTCTGAGTTCTCAAAAAGGGTTTCTTCACCCCGGGAAGTTAATTAAATACCATTTGGAGGCATTTAATGTTCGAGCAAAAACGGCTGATTTTCGACAAAAGAGATAACACCCCCCCATTACGTCATGCTTCAGAAATGTGGAAAATGGTCCGTTTTCAAATGTTTTATTTTTGAACGTCAGTTCACATTTGTAGGTGGATCATCAGTGTTAGAGCTAAAATTAGCATGTTTAAAGTGATTTTCATGCTTCCAGGGGCTCGGGAAGTGAATTAAATACTATTTGGAGGCATTTAATGTTCAAGCAAAAACAGCTGATTTTTGACAAAAGAGATAACACCCCCCCATTACGTCATGCTTCAGAAATGTGGAAAATGGTCCGTTTTCAAATGTTTTATTTTTGAACGTCAGTTCACATTTGTAGGTGGATCATCAGTGTTAGAGCTAAAATTAGCATGTTTAAAGTGATTTTCATGCTTCCAGGGGCCCTAAACACAAGATTTATGGAATGGTTAAAAGTGCATGAAAATGGCCAATTTACTCACTCTGAGTTCTCAAAAAGGGTTTCTTCACCCCGGGAAGTTAATTAAATACCATTTGGAGGCATTTAATGTTCGAGCAAAAACGGCTGTTTTTCGACAAAAGAGATAACACCCCCCATTACGTCATGCTTCAGAAATGTGGAAAATGGTCCGTTTTCAAATGTTTTATTTTTTAACGTCAGTTCACATTTGTAGGTGGATCATCAGTGTTAGAGCTAAAATTAGCATGTTTAAAGTGATTTTCATGCTTCCAGGGGCCCTAAACACAAGATTTATGGCATGGTTAAAAGTGCATGAAAATGGCCAATTTACTCACTCTGAGTTCTCAAAAAGGGTTTCTTCACCCCGGGAAGTTAATTAAATACCATTTGGAGGCATTTAATGTTCGAGCAAAAACGGCTGATTTTCGACAAAAGAGATAACACCCCCCCATTACGTCATGCTTCAGAAATGTGGAAAATGGTCCGTTTTCAAATGTTTTATTTTTGAACGTCAGTTCACATTTGTAGGTGGATCATCAGTGTTAGAGCTAAAATTAGCATGTTTAAAGTGATTTTCATGCTTCCAGGGGCCCTAAACACAAGATTTATGGAATGGTTAAAAGTGCATGAAAATGGCCAATTTACTCACTCTGAGTTCTCAAAAAGGGTTTCTTCACCCCGGGAAGTTAATTAAATACCATTTGGAGGCATTTAATGTTCGAGCAAAAACGGCTGATTTTCGACAAAAGAGATAACACCCCCCCATTACGTCATGCTTCAGAAATGTGGAAAATGGTCCGTTTTCAAATGTTTTATTTTTGAACATCAGTTCACATTTGTAGGTGGATCATCAGTGTTAGAGCTAAAATTAGCATGTTTAAAGTGATTTTCATGCTTCCAGGGGCTCGGGAAGTGAATTAAATACTATTTGGAGGCATTTAATGTTCAATCAAAAACAGCTGATTTTTGACAAAAGAGATACCACCCCCCCATTACGTCATGCTTCAGAAATGTGGAAAATGGTCCGTTTTCAAATGTTTTATTTTTTAACGTCAGTTCACATTTGTAGGTGGATCATCAGTGTTAGAGCTAAAATTAGCATGTTTAAAGTGATTTTCATGCTTCCAGGGGCCCTAAACACAAGATTTATGGAATGGTTAAAAGTGCATGAAAATGGCCAATTTACTCACTCTGAGTTCTCAAAAAGGGTTTCTTCACCCCGGGAAGTTAATTAAATACCATTTGGAGGCATTTAATGTTCGAGCAAAAACGGCTGATTTTCGACAAAAGAGATAACACCCCCCCATTACGTCATGCTTCAGAAATGTGGAAAATGGTCCGTTTTCAAATGTTTTATTTTTGAACGTCAGTTCACATTTGTAGGTGGATCATCAGTGTTAGAGCTAAAATTAGCATGTTTAAAGTGATTTTCATGCTTCCAGGGGCTCGGGAAGTGAATTAAATACTATTTGGAGGCATTTAATGTTCAATCAAAAAGAGCTGATTTTTGACAAAAGAGATAACACCCCCCCATTACGTCATGCTTCAGAAATGTGGAAAATGGTCCGTTTTCAAATGTTTTATTTTTGAACGTCAGTTCACATTTGTAGGTGGATCATCAGTGTTAGAGCTAAAATTAGCATGTTTAAAGTGATTTTCATGCTTCCAGGGGCCCTAAACACAAGATTTATGGAATGGTTAAAAGTGCATGAAAATGGCCAATTTACTCACTCTGAGTTCTCAAAAAGTGTTTCTTCACCCCGGGAAGTTAATTAAATACCGTTTGGAGGCATTTAATGTTCGAGCAGAAACGGCTGATTTTCGACAAAAGAGATAACACCCCCCCCCATTAAGTCATGCTTCAGAAATGTGGAAAATGGTCCGTTTTCAAATGTTTTATTTTGGAACGTCAGTTCACATTTGTAGGTGGATCATCAGTGTTAGAGCTAAAATTAGCATGTTTATAGTGATGTTCATGCTTCCAAGGGCTCGGGAAGTGAATTAAATACTATTTGGAGGCATTTAATGTTCAATCAAAAACATCTGATTTTTGACAAAAGAGATAACACCCCCCCATTACGTCATGCTTCAGAAATGTGGAAAATGGTCCGTTTTAAAATGTTTTATTTTTGAATGTCAGTTCACATTTGTAGGTGGATCATCAGTGTTGGAGCTAAAATTAGCATGTTTAAAGTGATTTTCATGCTTCCAGGGGCCCTGAACACAAGATTTACGGAATGGTTAAAAGTGCATGAAAATGGCCAATTTACTCACTCTGAGTTCTCAAAAAGGGTTTCTTCACCCCGGGAAGTTAATTAAATACCATTTAGCGGCATTTAATGTTCGAGCAAAAACGGCTGATTTTCGACAAAAGAGATAACACCCCCCATTACGTCATGCTTCAGAAATGTGGAAAATGGTCCGTTTTCAAATGTTTTATTTTTGAACGTCAGTTCACATTTGTAGGTGGATCATCAGTGTTAGAGCTAAAATTAGCATGTTTAAAGTGATTTTCATGCTTCCAGGGGCCCTAAACACAAGATTTATGGAATGGTTAAAAGTGCATGAAAATGGCCAATTTACTCACTCTGAGTTCTCAAAAAGGGTTTCTTCACCCCGGGAAGTTAATTAAATACCATTTGGAGGCATTTAATGTTCGAGCAAAAACGGCTGATTTTCGACAAAAGAGATAACACCCCCCCATTACGTCATGCTTCAGAAATGTGGAATATGGTCCGTTTTCAAATGTTTTATTTTTGAACATCAGTTCACATTTGTAGGTGGATCATCAGTGTTAGAGCTAAAATTAGCATGTTTAAAGTGATTTTCATGCTTCCAGGGGCTCGGGAAGTGAATTAAATACTATTTGGAGGCATTTAATGTTCAATCGAAAACAGCTGATTTTTGACAAAAGAGATAACACCCCCCCATTACGTCATGCTTCAGAAATGTGGAAAATGGTCCGTTTTCAAATGTTTTATTTTTTAACGTCAGTTCACATTTGTAGGTGGATCATCAGTGTTAGAGCTAAAATTAGCATGTTTAAAGTGATTTTCATGCTTCCAGGGGCCCTAAACACAAGATTTATGGAATGGTTAAAAGTGCATGAAAATGGCCAATTTACTCACTCTGAGTTCTCAAAAAGGGTTTCTTCACCCGGGAAGTTAATTAAATACCATTTGGAGGCATTTAATGTTCGAGCAAAAACGGCTGATTTTCGACAAAAGAGATAACACCCCCCCCATTACGTCATGCTTCAGAAATGTGGAAAATGGTCCGTTTTCAAATGTTTTATTTTTGAACGTCAGTTCACATTTGTAGGTGGATCATCAGTGTTAGAGCTAAAATTAGCATGTTTAAAGTGATTTTCATGCTTCCAGGGGCTCGGGAAGTGAATTAAATACTATTTGGAGGCATTTAATGTTCAATCAAAAACAGCTGATTTTTGACAAAAGAGATAACACCCCCCCATTACGTCATGCTTCAGAAATGTGGAAAATGGTCCGTTTTCAAATGTTTTATTTTTGAACGTCAGTTCACATTTGTAGGTGGATCATCAGTGTTAGAGCTAAAATTAGCATGTTTAAAGTGATTTTCATGCTTCCAGGGGCCCTAAACACAAGATTTATGGAATGGTTAAAAGTGCATGAAAATGGCCAATTTACTCACTCTGAGTTCTCAAAAAGTGTTTCTTCACCCCAGGAAGTTAATTAAATACCGTTTGGAGGCATTTAATGTTCGAGCAGAAACGGCTGATTTTCGACAAAAGAGATAACACCCCCCCCATTAAGTCATGCTTCAGAAATGTGGAAAATGGTCCGTTTTCAAATGTTTTATTTTGGAACGTCAGTTCACATTTGTAGGTGGATCATCAGTGTTAGAGCTAAAATTAGCATGTTTATAGTGATGTTCATGCTTCCAAGGGCTCGGGAAGTGAATTAAATACTATTTGGAGGCATTTAATGTTCAATCAAAAACATCTGATTTTTGACAAAAGAGATAACACCCCCCCATTACGTCATGCTTCAGAAATGTGGAAAATGGTCCGTTTTAAAATGTTTTATTTTGAATGTCAGTTCACATTTGTAGGTGGATCATCAGTGTTGGAGCTAAAATTAGCATGTTTAAAGTGATTTTCATGCTTCCAGGGGCCCTGAACACAATATTTATGGAATGGTTAAAAGTGCATGAAAATGGCCAATTTACTCACTCTGAGTTCTCAAAAAGGGTTGCTTCACCCCGGGAAGTTAATTAAATACCATTTGGAGGCATTTAATGTTCGAGCAAAAATGGCTGATTTTCGACAAAAGAGATAACACCCCCCCATTACGTCATGCTTCAGAAATGTGGAAAATGGTCCGTTTTCAAATGTTTTATTTTTGAACGTCAGTTCACATTTGTAGGTGGATCATCAGTGTTAGAGCTAAAATTAGCATGTTTAAAGTGATTTTCATGCTTCCAGGGGCTCGGGAAGTGAATTAAATACTGTTTGGAGGCATTTAATGTTCAATCAAAAACAGCTGATTTTTGACAAAAGAGATAACACCCCCCCCATTACGTCATGCTTCAGAAATGTGGAAAATGGTCCGTTTTCAAATGTTTTATTTTTGAACGTCAGTTCACATTTGTAGGTGGATCATCAGTGTTAGAGCTAAAATTAGCATGTTTAAAGTGATTTTCATGCTTCCAGGGGCCCTAAACACAAGATTTATGGAATGGTTAAAAGTGCATGAAAATGGCCAATTTACTCACTCTGAGTTCTCAAAAAGGGTTTCTTCACCCCGGGAAGTTAATTAAATACCATTTGGAGGCATTTAATGTTCGAGCAAAAACTGCTGATTTTCGACAAAAGAGATAACACCCCCCCATTACGTCATGCTTCAGAAATGTGGAAAATGGTCCGTTTTCAAATGTTTTATTTTTGAACGTCAGTTCACATTTGTAGGTGGATCATCAGTGTTAGAGCTAAAATTAGCATGTTTAAAGTGATTTTCATGCTTCCAGGGGCTCGGGAAGTGAATTAAATACTATTTGGAGGCATTTAATGTTCAAGCAAAAACAGCTGATTTTTGACAAAAGAGATAACACCCCCCCATTACGTCATGCTTCAGAAATGTGGAAAATGGTCCGTTTTCAAATGTTTTATTTTTGAACGTCAGTTCACATTTGTAGGTGGATCATCAGTGTTAGAGCTAAAATTAGCATGTTTAAAGTGATTTTCATGCTTTCAGGGGCCCTAAACACAAGATTCATGGAATGGTTAAAAGTGCATGAAAATGGCCAATTTACTCACTCTGAGTTCTCAAAAAGGGTTTCTTCACCCCGGGAAGTTAATTAAATACCATTTGGAGGCATTTAATGTTCGAGCAAAAACGGCTGATTTTCGACAAAAGAGATAACACCCCCCCATTACGTCATGCTTCAGAAATGTGGAAAATGGTCCGTTTTCAAATGTTTTATTTTTGAACGTCAGTTCACATTTGTAGGTGGATCATCAGTGTTAGAGCTAAAATTAGCATGTTTAAAGTGATTTTCATGCTTCCAGGGGCTCGGGAAGTGAATTAAATACTATTTGGAGGCATTTAATGTTCAATCAAAAACAGCTGATTTTTGACAAAAGAGATAACACCCCCCCATTACGTCATGCTTCAGAAATGTGGAAAATGGTCCGTTTTCAAATGTTTTACTTTTTGAACGTCAGTTCACATTTGTAGGTGGATCATCAGTGTTAGAGCTAAAATTAGCATGTTTAAAGTGATTTTCATGCTTCCAGGGGCCCTAAACACAAGATTTATGGAATGGTTAAAAGTGCATGAAAATGGCCAATTTACTCACTCTGAGTTCTCAAAAAGGGTTTCTTCACCCCGGGAAGTTAATTAAATACCATTTGGAGGCATTTAATGTTCGAGCAAAAACGGCTGATTTTCGACAAAAGAGATAACACCCCCCCCATTACGTCATGCTTCAGAAATGTGGAAAATGGTCCGTTTTCAAATGTTTTATTTTTGAACGTCAGTTCACATTTGTAGGTGGACCATCAGTGTTAGAGCTAAAATTAGCATGTTTAAAGTGATTTTCATGCTTCCAGGGGCTCGGGAAGTGAATTAAATACTATTTGGAGGCATTTAATGTTCAATCAAAAACAGCAGATTTTTGACAAAAGAGATAACACCCCCCATTACGTCATGCTTCAGAAATGTGGAAAATGGTCCGTTTTAAAATGTTTTATTTTTGAATGTCAGTTCACATTTGTAGGTGGATCATCAGTGTTGGAGCTAAAATTAGCATGTTTAAAGTGATTTTCATGCTTCCAGGGGCTCGGGAAGTGAATTAAATACTATTTGGAGGCATTTAATGTTCAAGCAAAAACAGCTGATTTTTGACAAAAGAGATAACACCCCCCAATTACGTCATGCTTCAGAAATGTGGAAAATGGTCCGTTTTCAAATGTTTTATTTTTGAACGTCAGTTCACATTTGTAGGTGGATCATCAGTGTTAGAGCTAAAATTAGCATGTTTAAAGTGATTTTCATGCTTCCAGGGGCCCTAAACACAAGATTTATGGAATGGTTAAAAGTGCATGAAAATGGCCAATTTACTCACTCTGAGTTCTCAAAAAGGGTTTCTTCACCCCGGGAAGTTAATTAAATACCATTTGGAGGCATTTAATGTTCGAGCAAAAACGGCTGATTTTCGACAAAAGAGATAACACCCCCCCATTACGTCATGCTTCAGAAATGTAGAAAATGGTCCGTTTTCAAATGTTTTATTTTTGAACGTCAGTTCACATTTGTAGGTGGATCATCAGTGTTAGAGCTAAAATTAGCATGTTTAAAGTGATTTTCATGCTTCCAGGGGCTCGGGAAGTGAATTAAATACTATTTGGAGGCATTTAATGTTCAAGCAAAAACAGCTGATTTTTGACAAAAGAGATAACACCCCCCAATTACGTCATGCTTCAGAAATGTGGAAAATGGTCCGTTTCCAAATGTTTTATTTTTGAACGTCAGTTCACATTTGTAGGTGGATCATCAGTGTTAGAGCTAAAATTAGCATGTTTAAAGTGATTTTCATGCTTCCAGGGGCCCTAAACACAAGATTTATGGAATGGTTAAAAGTGCATGAAAATGGCCAATTTACTCACTCTGAGTTCTCAAAAAGGGTTTCTTCACCCCGGGAAGTTAATTAAATACCATTTGGAGGCATTTAATGTTCGAGCAAAAACGGCTGATTTTCGACAAAAGAGATAACACCCCCCCATTACGTCATGCTTCAGAAATGTGGAAAATGGTCCGTTTTCAAATGTTTTATTTTTGAACGTCAGTTCACATTTGTAGGTGGATCATCAGTGTTAGAGCTAAAATTAGCATGTTTAAAGTGATTTTCATGCTTCCAGGGGCTCGGGAAGTGAATTAAATACTATTTGGAGGCATTTAATGTTCAATCAAAAACAGCTGATTTTTGACAAAAGAGATAACACCCCCCCATTACGTCATGCTTCAGAAATGTGGAAAATGGTCCGTTTTCAAATGTTTTATTTTTGAACGTCAGTTCACATTTGTAGGTGGATCATCAGTGTTAGAGCTAAAATTAGCATGTTTAAAGTGATTTTCATGCTTCCAGGGGCCCTAAACACAAGATTTATGGAATGGTTAAAAGTGCATGAAAATGGCCAATTTACTCACTCTGAGTTCTCAAAAAGGGTTTCTTCACCCCAGGAAGTTAATTAAATACCATTTGGAGGCATTTAATGTTCGAGCAAAAACTGCTGATTTTCGACAAAAGAGATAACACCCCCCATTACGTCATGCTTCAGAAATGTGGAAAATGGTCCGTTTTCAAATGTTTTATTTTTGAACGTCAGTTCACATTTGTAGGTGGATCATCAGTGTTAGAGCTAAAATTAGCATGTTTAAAGTGATTTTCATGCTTCCAGGGGCTCGGGAAGTGAATTAAATACTATTTGGAGGCATTTAATGTTCAAGCAAAAACAGCTGATTTTTGACAAAAGAGATAACACCCCCCCCATTACGTCATGCTTCAGAAATGTGGAAAATGGTCCGTTTTCAAATGTTTTATTTTTGAACGTCAGTTCACATTTGTAGGTGGATCATCAGTGTTAGAGCTAAAATTAGCATGTTTAAAGTGATTTTCATGCTTTCAGGGGCCCTAAACACAAGATTCATGGAATGGTTAAAAGTGCATGAAAATGGCCAATTTACTCACTCTGAGTTCTCAAAAAGGGTTTCTTCACCCCGGGAAGTTAATTAAATACCATTTGGAGGCATTTAATGTTCGAGCAAAAACGGCTGATTTTCGACAAAAGAGATAACACCCCCCCATTACGTCATGCTTCAGAAATGTGGAAAATGGTCCGTTTTCAAATGTTTTATTTTTGAACATCAGTTCACATTTGTAGGTGGATCATCAGTGTTAGAGCTAAAATTAGCATGTTTAAAGTGATTTTCATGCTTCCAGGGGCCCTAAACACAAGATTTATGGAATGGTTAAAAGTGCATAAAAATGGCCAATTTACTCACTCTGAGTTCTCAAAAAGGGTTTCTTCACCCCGGGAAGTTAATTAAATACCATTTGGAGGCATTTAATGTTCGAGCGAAAACGGCTGATTTTCGACAAAAGAGATAACACCCCCCCCCATTACGTCATGCTTCAGAAATGTGGAAAATGGTCCGTTTTCAAATGTTTTATTTTTGAACGTCAGTTCACATTTGTAGGTGGATCATCAGTGTTAGAGCTAAAATTAGCATGTTTAAAGTGATTTTCATGCTTCCAGGGGCTCGGGAAGTGAATTAAATACTATTTGGAGGCATTTAATGTTCAAGCAAAAACAGCTGATTTTTGACAAAAGAGATAACACCCCCCCATTACGTCATGCTTCAGAAATGTGGAAAATGGTCCGTTTTCAAATGTTTTATTTTTGAACGTCAGTTCACATTTGTAGGTGGATCATCAGTGTTAGAGCTAAAATTAGCATGTTTGAAGTGATTTTCATGCTTCCAGGGGCCCTAAACACAAGATTTATGGAATGGTTAAAAGTGCATGAAAATGGCCAATTTACTCACTCTGAGTTCTCAAAAAGGGTTTCTTCACCCCGGGAAGTTAATTAAATACCATTTGGAGGCATTTAATGTTCGAGCAAAAACGGCTGATTTTCGACAAAAGAGATAACACCCCCCCATTACGTCATGCTTCAGAAATGTGGAAAATGGTCCGTTTTCAAATGTTTTATTTTTGAACATCAGTTCACATTTGTAGGTGGATCATCAGTGTTAGAGCTAAAATTAGCATGTTTAAAGTGATTTTCATGCTTCCAGGGGCTCGGGAAGTGAATTAAATACTATTTGGAGGCATTTAATGTTCAATCAAAAACAGCTGATTTTTGACAAAAGAGATACCACCCCCCCATTACGTCATGCTTCAGAAATGTGGAAAATGGTCCGTTTTCAAATGTTTTATTTTTTAACGTCAGTTCACATTTGTAGGTGGATCATCAGTGTTAGAGCTAAAATTAGCATGTTTAAAGTGATTTTCATGCTTCCAGGGGCCCTAAACACAAGATTTATGGAATGGTTAAAAGTGCATGAAAATGGCCAATTTACTCACTCTGAGTTCTCAAAAAGGGTTTCTTCACCCCGGGAAGTTAATTAAATACCATTTGGAGGCATTTAATGTTCGAGCAGAAACGGCTGATTTTCGACAAAAGAGATAACACCCCCCCATTAAGTCATGCTTCAGAAATGTGGAAAATGGTCCGTTTTCAAATTTTTATTTTGGAACGTCAGTTCACATTTGTAGGTGGATCATCAGTGTTAGAGCTAAAATTAGCATGTTTATAGTGATGTTCATGCTTCCAGGGGCTCGGGAAGTGAATTAAATACTATTTGGAGGCATTTAATGTTCAATCAAAAACAGCTGATTTTTGACAAAAGAGATAACACCCCCCATTACGTCATGCTTCAGAAATGTGGAAAATGGTCCGTTTTAAAATGTTTTATTTTTGAATGTCAGTTCACATTTGTAGGTGGATCATCAGTGTTGGAGCTAAAATTAGCATGTTTAAAGTGATTTTCATGCTTCCAGGGGCTCGGGAAGTGAATTAAATACTATTTGGAGGCATTTAATGTTCAAGCAAAAACAGCTGATTTTTGACAAAAGAGATAACACCCCCCAATTACGTCATGCTTCAGAAATGTGGAAAATGGTCCGTTTTCAAATGTTTTATTTTTGAACGTCAGTTCACATTTGTAGGTGGATCATCAGTGTTAGAGCTAAAATTAGCATGTTTAAAGTGATTTTCATGCTTCCAGGGGCCCTAAACACAAGATTTATGGAATGGTTAAAAGTGCATGAAAATGGCCAATTTACTCACTCTGAGTTCTCAAAAAGGGTTTCTTCACCCCGGGAAGTTAATTAAATACCATTTGGAGGCATTTGATGTTCGAGCAAAAACGGCTGATTTTCGACAAAAGAGATAACACCCCCCCATTACGTCATGCTTCAGAAATGTAGAAAATGGTCCGTTTTCAAATGTTTTATTTTTGAACGTCAGTTCACATTTGTAGGTGGATCATCAGTGTTAGAGCTAAAATTAGCATGTTTAAAGTGATTTTCATGCTTCCAGGGGCTCGGGAAGTGAATTAAATACTATTTGGAGGCATTTAATGTTCAAGCAAAAACAGCTGATTTTTGACAAAAGAGATAACACCCCCCAATTACGTCATGCTTCAGAAATGTGGAAAATGGTCCGTTTTCAAATGTTTTATTTTTGAACGTCAGTTCACATTTGTAGGTGGATCATCAGTGTTAGAGCTAAAATTAGCATGTTTAAAGTGATTTTCATGCTTCCAGGGGCCCTAAACACAAGATTTATGGAATGGTTAAAAGTGCATGAAAATGGCCAATTTACTCACTCTGAGTTCTCAAAAAGGGTTTCTTCACCCCGGGAAGTTAATTAAATACCATTTGGAGGCATTTAATGTTCGAGCAAAAACGGCTGATTTTCGACAAAAGAGATAACACCCCCCCATTACGTCATGCTTCAGAAATGTGGAAAATGGTCCGTTTTCAAATGTTTTATTTTTGAACGTCAGTTCACATTTGTAGGTGGATCATCAGTGTTAGAGCTAAAATTAGCATGTTTAAAGTGATTTTCATGCTTCCAGGGGCTCGGGAAGTGAATTAAATACTATTTGGAGGCATTTAATGTTCAATCAAAAACAGCTGATTTTTGACAAAAGAGATAACACCCCCCCATTACGTCATGCTTCAGAAATGTGGAAAATGGTCCGTTTTCAAATGTTTTATTTTTGAACGTCAGTTCACATTTGTAGGTGGATCATCAGTGTTAGAGCTAAAATTAGCATGTTTAAAGTGATTTTCATGCTTCCAGGGGCCCTAAACACAAGATTTATGGAATGGTTAAAAGTGCATGAAAATGGCCAATTTACTCACTCTGAGTTCTCAAAAAGGGTTTCTTCACCCCAGGAAGTTAATTAAATACCATTTGGAGGCATTTAATGTTCGAGCAAAAACTGCTGATTTTCGATAAAAGAGATAACACCCCCCATTACGTCATGCTTCAGAAATGTGGAAAATGGTCCGTTTTCAAATGTTTTATTTTTGAACGTCAGTTCACATTTGTAGGTGGATCATCAGTGTTAGAGCTAAAATTAGCATGTTTAAAGTGATTTTCATGCTTCCAGGGGCTCGGGAAGTGAATTAAATACTATTTGGAGGCATTTAATGTTCAAGCAAAAACAGCTGATTTTTGACAAAAGAGATAACACCCCCCCCATTACGTCATGCTTCAGAAATGTGGAAAATGGTCCGTTTTCAAATGTTTTATTTTTGAACGTCAGTTCACATTTGTAGGTGGATCATCAGTGTTAGAGCTAAAATTAGCATGTTTAAAGTGATTTTCATGCTTTCAGGGGCCCTAAACACAAGATTCATGGAATGGTTAAAAGTGCATGAAAATGGCCAATTTACTCACTCTGAGTTCTCAAAAAGGGTTTCTTCACCCCGGGAAGTTAATTAAATACCATTTGGAGGCATTTAATGTTCGAGCAAAAACGGCTGATTTTCGACAAAAGAGATAACACCCCCCCCATTACGTCATGCTTCAGAAATGTGGAAAATGGTCCGTTTTCAAATGTTTTATTTTTGAACATCAGTTCACATTTGTAGGTGGATCATCAGTGTTAGAGCTAAAATTAGCATGTTTAAAGTGATTTTCATGCTTCCAGGGGCCCTAAACACAAGATTTATGGAATGGTTAAAAGTGCATGAAAATGGCCAATTTACTCACTCTGAGTTCTCAAAAAGGGTTTCTTCACCCCGGGAAGTTAATTAAATACCATTTGGAGGCATTTAATGTTCGAGCAAAAACGGCTGATTTTCGACAAAAGAGATAACACCCCCCCATTACGTCATGCTTCAGAAATGTGGAAAATGGTCAGTTTTCAAATGTTTTATTTTTGAACGTCAGTTCACATTTGTAGGTGGATCATCAGTGTTAGAGCTAAAATTAGCATGTTTAAAGTGATTTTCATGCTTCCAGGGGCTCGGGAAGTGAATTAAATACTATTTGGAGGCATTTAATGTTCAATCAAAAACAGCTGATTTTTGACAAAAGAGATACCACCCCCCCATTACGTCATGCTTCAGAAATGTGGAAAATGGTCCGTTTTCAAATGTTTTATTTTTTAACGTCAGTTCACATTTGTAGGTGGATCATCAGTGTTAGAGCTAAAATTAGCATGTTTAAAGTGATTTTCATGCTTCCAGGGGCCCTAAACACAAGATTTATGGAATGGTTAAAAGTGCATGAAAATGGCCAATTTACTCACTCTGAGTTCTCAAAAAGGGTTTCTTCACCCCGGGAAGTTAATTAAATACCATTTGGAGGCATTTAATGTTCGAGCAAAAACGGCTGATTTTCGACAAAAGAGATAACACCCCCCCATTACGTCATGCTTCAGAAATGTGGAAAATGGTCCGTTTTCAAATGTTTTATTTTTGAACGTCAGTTCACATTTGTAGGTGGATCATCAGTGTTAGAGCTAAAATTAGCATGTTTAAAGTGATTTTCATGCTTCCAGGGACCCTAAACACAAGATTTATGGAATGGTTAAAAGTGCATGAAAATGGCCAATTTACTCACTCTGAGTTCTCAAAAAGGGTTTCTTCACCCCGGGAAGTTAATTAAATACCATTTGGAGGCATTTAATGTTCGAGCAAAAACGGCTGATTTTCGACAAAAGAGATAACACCCCCCCATTACGTCATGCTTCAGAAATGTGGAAAATGGTCCGTTTTCAAATGTTTTATTTTTGAACGTCAGTTCACATTTGTAGGTGGATCATCAGTGTTAGAGCTAAAATTAGCATGTTTAAAGTGATTTTCATGCTTCCAGGGGCCCTAAACACAAGATTTATGGAATGGTTAAAGGTGCATGAAAATGGCCAATTTACTCACTCTGAGTTCTCAAAAAGGGTTTCTTCATCCCGGGAAGTTAATTAAATACCATTTGGAGGCATTTAATGTTCGAGCAAAAACGGCTGATTTTCGACAAAAGAGATAACACCCCCCCATTACGTCATGCTTCAGAAATGTGGAAAATGGTCCGTTTTCAAATGTTTTATTTTTGAACATCAGTTCACATTTGTAGGTGGATCATCAGTGTTAGAGCTAAAATTAGCATGTTTAAAGTGATTTTCATGCTTCCAGGGGCTCGGGAAGTGAATTAAATACTATTTGGAGGCATTTAATGTTCAATCAAAAACAGCTGATTTTTGACAAAAGAGATAACACCCCCCCATTACGTCATGCTTCAGAAATGTGGAAAATGGTCCGTTTTCAAATGTTTTATTTTTTAACGTCAGTTCACATTTGTAGGTGGATCATCAGTGTTAGAGCTAAAATTAGCATGTTTAAAGTGATTTTCATGCTTCCAGGGGCCCTAAACACAAGATTTATGGAATGGTTAAAAGTGCATGAAAATGGCCAATTTACTCACTCTGAGTTCTCAAAAAGGGTTTCTTCACCCCGGGAAGTTAATTAAATACCATTTGGAGGCATTTAATGTTCGAGCAAAAACGGCTGATTTTCGACAAAAGAGATAACACCCCCCCATTACGTCATGCTTCAGAAATGTGGAAAATGGTCAGTTTTCAAATGTTTTATTTTTGAACGTCAGTTCACATTTGTAGGTGGATCATCAGTGTTAGAGCTAAAATTAGCATGTTTAAAGTGATTTTCATGCTTCCAGGGGCTCGGGAAGTGAATTAAATACTATTTGGAGGCATTTAATGTTCAATCAAAAACAGCTGATTTTTGACAAAAGAGATAACACCCCCCATTACGTCATGCTTCAGAAATGTGGAAAATGGTCCGTTTTCAAATGTTTTATTTTTGAACGTCAGTTCACATTTGTAGGTGGATCATCAGTGTTAGAGCTAAAATTAGCATGTTTAAAGTGATTTTCATGCTTCCAGGGGCCCTAAACACAAGATTTATGGAATGGTTAAAAGTGCATGAAAATGGCCAATTTACTCACTCTGAGTTCTCAAAAAGTGTTTCTTCACCCCAGGAAGTTAATTAAATACCGTTTGGAGGCATTTAATGTTCGAGCAGAAACGGCTGATTTTCGACAAAAGAGATAACACCCCCCCCATTAAGTCATGCTTCAGAAATGTGGAAAATGGTCCGTTTTCAAATGTTTTATTTTGGAACGTCAGTTCACATTTGTAGGTGGATCATCAGTGTTAGAGCTAAAATTAGCATGTTTATAGTGATGTTCATGCTTCCAAGGGCTCGGGAAGTGAATTAAATACTATTTGGAGGCATTTAATGTTCAATCAAAAACATCTGATTTTTGACAAAAGAGATAACACCCCCCCATTACGTCATGCTTCGGAAATGTGGAAAATGGTCCGTTTTAAAATGTTTTATTTTTGAATGTCAGTTCACATTTGTAGGTGGATCATCAGTGTTGGAGCTAAAATTAGCATGTTTAAAGTGATTTTCATGCTTCCAGGTGCCCTGAACACAAGATTTATGGAATGGTTAAAAGTGCATGAAAATGGCCAATTTACTCACTCTGAGTTCTCAAAAAGGGTTTCTTCACCCCGGGAAGTTAATTAAATACCATTTGGAGGCATTTAATGTTCGAGCAAAAATGGCTGATTTTCGACAAAAGAGATAACACCCCCCCATTACGTCATGCTTCAGAAATGTGGAAAATGGTCCGTTTTCAAATGTTTTATTTTTGAACGTCAGTTCACATTTGTAGGTGGATCATCAGTGTTTGAGCTAAAATTAGCATGTTTAAAGTGATTTTCATGCTTCCAGGGGCTCGGGAAGTGAATTAAATACTATTTGGAGGCATTTAATGTTCAATCAAAAACAGCTGATTTTTGACAAAAGAGATAACACCCCCCCCCATTACGTCATGCTTCAGAAATGTGGAAAATGGTCCATTTTCAAATGTTTTATTTTTTAACGTCAGTTCACATTTGTAGGTGGATCATCAGTGTTAGAGCTAAAATTAGCATGTTTAAAGTGATTTTCATGCTTCCAGGGGCCCTAAACACAAGATTTATGGAATGGTTAAAAGTGCATGAAAATGGCCAATTTACTCACTCTGAGTTCTCAAAAAGGGTTTCTTCACCCCGGGAAGTTAATTAAATACCATTTGGAGGCATTTAATGTACGAGCAAAAACGGCAGATTTTCGACAAAAGAGATAACACCCCCCCATTACGTCATGCTTCAGAAATGTGGAAAATGGTCCGTTTTCAAATGTTTTATTTTTGAACGTCAGTTCACATTTGTAGGTGGATCATCAGTGTTAGAGCTAAAATTAGCATGTTTAAAGTGATTTTCATGCTTCCAGGGGTTCGGGAAGTGAATTAAATACTATTTGTAGGCATTTAATGTTCAATCAAAAACAGCTGATTTTTGACAAAAGAGATAACACCCCCCCATTACGTCATGCTTCAGAAATGTGGAAAATGGTCCGTTTTCAAATGTTTTATTTTTGAACGTCAGTTCACATTTGTAGGTGGATCATCAGTGTTAGAGCTAAAATTAGCATGTTTAACCCCTTTACTGCTAAGGCTATATTCCTTCTTTTATGTAATTTCCATTGAAATCAATGGAAAGTCCATGACGAGTTACCCTTGTCATTAGCGGCGAAGAGGTTAAAGTGATTTTCATGCTTCCAGGGGCCCTAAACACAAGATTTATGGAATGGTTAAAAGTGCATGAAAATGGCCAATTTACTCACTCTGAGTTCTCAAAAAGTGTTTCTTCACCCCGGGAAGTTAATTAAATACCATTTGGAGGCATTTAATGTTCGAGCAGAAACGGCTGATTTTCGACAAAAGAGATAACACCCCCCCATTACGTCATGCTTCAGAAATGTGGAAAATGGTCAGTTTTCAAATGTTTTATTTTTGAACGTCAGTTCACATTTGTAGGTGGATCATCAGTGTTAGAGCTAAAATTAGCATGTTTAAAGTGATTTTCATGCTTCCAGGGGCTCGGGAAGTGAACTAAAATACTATTTGGAGGCATTTAATGTTCAATCAAAAACAGCTGATTTTTGACAAAAGAGATAACACCCCCCATTACGTCATGCTTCAGAAATGTGGAAAATGGTCCGTTTTCAAATGTTTTATTTTTGAACGTCAGTTCACATTTGTAGGTGGATCATCAGTGTTAGAGCTAAAATTAGCATGTTTAAAGTGATTTTCATGCTTCCAGGGGCCCTAAACACAAGATTTATGGAATGGTTAAAAGTGCATGAAAATGGCCAATTTACTCACTCTGAGTTCTCAAAAAGTGTTTCTTCACCCCAGGAAGTTAATTAAATACCGTTTGGAGGCATTTAATGTTCGAGCAGAAACGGCTGATTTTCGACAAAAGAGATAACACCCCCCCCATTAAGTCATGCTTCAGAAATGTGGAAAATGGTCCGTTTTCAAATGTTTTATTTTGGAACGTCAGTTCACATTTGTAGGTGGATCATCAGTGTTAGAGCTAAAATTAGCATGTTTATAGTGATGTTCATGCTTCCAAGGGCTCGGGAAGTGAATTAAATACTATTTGGAGGCATTTAATGTTCAATCAAAAACATCTGATTTTTGACAAAAGAGATAACACCCCCCCATTACGTCATGCTTCAGAAATGTGGAAAATGGTCCGTTTTAAAATGTTTTATTTTTGAATGTCAGTTCACATTTGTAGGTGGATCATCAGTGTTGGAGCTAAAATTAGCATGTTTAAAGTGATTTTCATGCTTCCAGGGGCCCTGAACACAAGATTTATGGAATGGTTAAAAGTGCATGAAAATGGCCAATTTACTCACTCTGAGTTCTCAAAAAGGGTTTCTTCACCCCGGGAAGTTAATTAAATACCATTTGGAGGCATTTAATGTTCGAGCAAAAATGGCTGATTTTCGACAAAAGAGATAACACCCCCCCATTACGTCATGCTTCAGAAATGTGGAAAATGGTCCGTTTTCAAATGTTTTATTTTTGAACGTCAGTTCACATTTGTAGGTGGATCATCAGTGTTTGAGCTAAAATTAGCATGTTTAAAGTGATTTTCATGCTTCCAGGGGCTCGGGAAGTGAATTAAATACTATTTGGAGGCATTTAATGTTCAATCAAAAACAGCTGATTTTTGACAAAAGAGATAACACCCCCCCCATTACGTCATGCTTCAGAAATGTGGAAAATGGTCCATTTTCAAATGTTTTATTTTTTAACGTCAGTTCACATTTGTAGGTGGATCATCAGTGTTAGAGCTAAAATTAGCATGTTTAAAGTGATTTTCATGCTTCCAGGGGCCCTAAACACAAGATTTATGGAATGGTTAAAAGTGCATGAAAATGGCCAATTTACTCACTCTGAGTTCTCAAAAAGGGTTTCTTCACCCCGGGAAGTTAATTAAATACCATTTGGAGGCATTTAATGTACGAGCAAAAACGGCAGATTTTCGACAAAAGAGATAACACCCCCCCATTACGTCATGCTTCAGAAATGTGGAAAATGGTCCGTTTTCAAATGTTTTATTTTTGAACGTCAGTTCACATTTGTAGGTGGATCATCAGTGTTAGAGCTAAAATTAGCATGTTTAAAGTGATTTTCATGCTTCCAGGGGTTCGGGAAGTGAATTAAATACTATTTGTAGGCATTTAATGTTCAATCAAAAACAGCTGATTTTTGACAAAAGAGATAACACCCCCCCATTACGTCATGCTTCAGAAATGTGGAAAATGGTCCGTTTTCAAATGTTTTATTTTTGAACGTCAGTTCACATTTGTAGGTGGATCATCAGTGTTAGAGCTAAAATTAGCATGTTTAACCCCTTTACTGCTAAGGCTATATTCCTTCTTTTATGTAATTTCCATTGAAATCAATGGAAAGTCCATGACGAGTTACCCTTGTCATTAGCGGCGAAGAGGTTAAAGTGATTTTCATGCTTCCAGGGGCCCTAAACACAAGATTTATGGAATGGTTAAAAGTGCATGAAAATGGCCAATTTACTCACTCTGAGTTCTCAAAAAGTGTTTCTTCACCCCGGGAAGTTAATTAAATACCATTTGGAGGCATTTAATGTTCGAGCAGAAACGGCTGATTTTCGACAAAAGAGATAACACCCCCCCATTAAGTCATGCTTCAGAAATGTGGAAAATGGTCCGTTTTCAAATGTTTTATTTTGGAACGTCAGTTCACATTTGTAGGTGGATCATCAGTGTTAGAGCTAAAATTAGCATGTTTATAGTGATGTTCATGCTTCCAGGGGCTCGGGAAGTGAATTAAATACTATTTGGAGGCATTTAATGTTCAATCAAAAACAGCTGATTTTTGACAAAAGAGATAACACCCCCCCATTACGTCATGCTTCAGAAATGTGGAAAATGGTCCGTTTTCAAATGTTTTATTTTTGAACGTCAGTTCACATTTGTAGGTGGATCATCAGTGTTAGAGCTAAAATTAGCATGTTTAAAGTGATTTTCATGCTTCCAGGGGCCCTAAACACAAGATTTATGGAATGGTTAAAAGTGCATGAAAATGGCCAATTTACTCACTCTGAGTTCTCAAAAAGGGTTTCTTCACCCCGGGAAGTTAATTAAATACCATTTGGAGGCATTTAATGTTCGAGCAAAAACGGCTGATTTTCGACAAAAGAGATAACACCCCCCCATTACGTCATGCTTCAGAAATGTGGAAAATGGTCCGTTTTCAAATGTTTTATTTTTGAACGTCAGTTCACATTTGTAGGTGGATCATCAGTGTTAGAGCTAAAATTAGCATGTTTAAAGTGATTTTCATGCTTCCAGGGGCTCGGGAAGTGAATTAAATACTATTTGGAGGCATTTAATGTTCAAGCAAAAACAGCTGATTTTTGACAAAAGAGATAACACCCCCCATTACGTCATGCTTCAGAAATGTGGAAAATGGTCAGTTTTCAAATGTTTTATTTTTGAACGTCAGTTCACATTTGTAGGTGGATCATCAGTGTTAGAGCTAAAATTAGCATGTTTAAAGTGATTTTCATGCTTCCAGGGGCCCTAAACACAAGATTTATGGAATGGTTAAAAGTGCATGAAAATGGCCAATTTACTCACTCTGAGTTCTCAAAAAGGGTTTCTTCACCCCGGGAAGTTAATTAAATACCATTTGGAGGCATTTAATGTTCGAGCAAAAACGGCTGATTTTCGACAAAAGAGATAACACCCCCCCATTACGTCATGCTTCAGAAATGTGGAAAATGGTCCGTTTTCAAATGTTTTATTTTGGAACGTCAGTTCACATTTGTAGGTGGATCATCAGTGTTAGAGCTAAAATTAGCATGTTTATAGTGATGTTCATGCTTCCAAGGGCTCGGGAAGTGAATTAAATACTATTTGGAGGCATTTAATGTTCAATCAAAAACATCTGATTTTTGACAAAAGAGATAACACCCCCCCATTACGTCATGCTTCAGAAATGTGGAAAATGGTCCGTTTTCAAATGTTTTATTTTTGAACGTCAGTTCACATTTGTAGGTGGATCATCAGTGTTAGAGCTAAAATTAGCATGTTTAAAGTGATTTTCATGCTTCCAGGGGCCCTAAACACAAGATTGATGGAATGGTTAAAAGTGCATGAAAATGGCCAATTTACTCACTCTGAGTTCTCAAAAAGTGTTTCTTCACCCCGGGAAGTTAATTAAATACCGTTTGGAGGCATTTAATGTTCGAGCAGAAACGGCTGATTTTCGACAAAAGAGATAACACCCCCCCCATTAAGTCAAGGCTCAGAAATGTGGAAAATGGTCCGTTTTCAAATGTTTTATTTTGGAACGTCAGTTCACATTTGTAGGTGGATCATCAGTGTTAGAGCTAAAATTAGCATGTTTATAGTGATGTTCATGCTTCCAAGGGCTCGGGAAGTGAATTAAATACTATTTGGAGGCATTTAATGTTCAATCAAAAACATCTGATTTTTGACAAAAGAGATAACACCCCCCCATTACGTCATGCTTCAGAAATGTGGAAAATGGTCCGTTTTCAAATGTTTTATTTTTGAACGTCAGTTCACATTTGTAGGTGGATCATCAGTGTTAGAGCTAAAATTAGCATGTTTAAAGTGATTTTCATGCTTCCAGGGGCTCGGGAAGTGAATTAAATACTATTTGGAGGCATTTAATGTTCAAGCAAAAACAGCTGATTTTTGACAAAAGAGATAACACCCCCCATTACGTCATGCTTCAGAAATGTGGAAAATGGTCCGTTTTCAAATGTTTTATTTTTGAACGTCAGTTCACATTTGTAGGTGGATCATCAGTGTTAGAGCTAAAATTAGCATGTTTAAAGTGATTTTCATGCTTCCAGGGGCCCTAAACACAAGATTTATGGAATGGTTAAAAGTGCATGAAAATGGCCAATTTACTCACTCTGAGTTCTCAAAAAGGGTTTCTTCACCCCGGGAAGTTAATTAAATACCATTTGGAGACATTTAATGTTCGAGCAAAAACGGCTGATTTTCGACAAAAGAGATAACACCCCCCCATTACGTCATGCTTCAGAAATGTGGAAAATGGTCCGTTTTCAAATGTTTTATTTTGGAACGTCAGTTCACATTTGTAGGTGGATCATCAGTGTTAGAGCTAAAATTAGCATGTTTATAGTGATGTTCATGCTTCCAAGGGCTCGGGAAGTGAATTAAATACTATTTGGAGGCATTTAATGTTCAATCAAAAACATCTGATTTTTGACAAAAGAGATAACACCCCCCCATTACGTCATGCTTCAGAAATGTGGAAAATGGTCCATTTTCAAATGTTTTATTTTTGAACGTCAGTTCACATTTGTAGGTGGATCATCAGTGTTAGAGCTAAAATTAGCATGTTTAAAGTGATTTTCATGCTTCCAGGGGCCCTAAACACAAGATTTATGGAATGGTTAAAAGTGCATGAAAATGGCCAATTTACTCACTCTGAGTTCTCAAAAAGTGTTTCTTCACCCCGGGAAGTTAATTAAATACCGTTTGGAGGCATTTAATGTTCGAGCAGAAACGGCTGATTTTCGACAAAAGAGATAACACCCCCCCCATTAAGTCAAGGCTCAGAAATGTGGAAAATGGTCCGTTTTCAAATGTTTTATTTTGGAACGTCAGTTCACATTTGTAGGTGGATCATCAGTGTTAGAGCTAAAATTAGCATGTTTATAGTGATGTTCATGCTTCCAAGGGCTCGGGAAGTGAATTAAATACTATTTGGAGGCATTTAATGTTCAATCAAAAACATCTGATTTTTGACAAAAGAGATAACACCCCCCCATTACGTCATGCTTCAGAAATGTGGAAAATGGTCTGTTTTCAAATGTTTTATTTTTGAACGTCAGTTCACATTTGTAGGTGGATCATCAGTGTTAGAGCTAAAATTAGCATGTTTAAAGTGATTTTCATGCTTCCAGGGGCCCTAAACACAAGATTTATGGAATGGTTAAAAGTGCATGAAAATGGCCAATTTACTCACTCTGAGTTCTCAAAAAGTGTTTCTTCACCCCGGGAAGTTAATTAAATACCATTTGGAGGCATTTAATGTTCGAGCAGAAACGGCTGATTTTCGACAAAAGAGATAACACCCCCCCATTAAGTCATGCTTCAGAAATGTGGAAAATGGTCCGTTTTCAAATGTTTTATTTTGGAACGTCAGTTCACATTTGTAGGTGGATCATCAGTGTTAGAGCTAAAATTAGCATGTTTATAGTGATGTTCATGCTTCCAGGGGCTCGGGAAGTGAATTAAATACTATTTGGAGGCATTTAATGTTCAATCAAAAACAGTTGATTTTTGACAAAAGAGATAACACCCCCCCATTACGTCATGCTTCAGAAATGTGGAAAATGGTCCGTTTTCAAATGTTTTATTTTTGAACGTCAGTTCACATTTGTAGGTGGATCATCAGTGTTAGAGCTAAAATTAGCATGTTTAAAGTGACTTTCATGCTTCCAGGGGCCCTAAACACAAGATTTATGGAATGGTTAAAAGTGCATGAAAATGGCCAATTTACTCACTCTGAGTTCTCAAAAAGGGTTTCTTCACCCCGGGAAGTTAATTAAATACCATTTGGAGGCATTTAATGTTCGAGCAAAAACGGCTGATTTTCGACAAAAGAGATAACACCCCCCCATTACGTCATGCTTCAGAAATGTGGAAAATGGTCCGTTTTCAAATGTTTTATTTTTGAACGTCAGTTCACATTTGTAGGTGGATCATCAGTGTTAGAGCTAAAATTAGCATGTTTAAAGTGATTTTCATGCTTCCAGGGGCTCGGGAAGTGAATTAAATACTATTTGGAGGCATTTAATGTTCAAGCAAAAACAGCTGATTTTTGACAAAAGAGATAACACCCCCCATTACGTCATGCTTCAGAAATGTGGAAAATGGTCCGTTTTCAAATGTTTTATTTTTGAACGTCAGTTCACATTTGTAGGTGGATCATCAGTGTTAGAGCTAAAATTAGCATGTTTAAAGTGATTTTCATGCTTCCAGGGGCCCTAAACACAAGATTTATGGAATGGTTAAAAGTGCATGAAAATGGCCAATTTACTCACTCTGAGTTCTCAAAAAGGGTTTCTTCACCCCGGGAAGTTAATTAAATACCATTTGGAGGCATTTAATGTTCGAGCAAAAACGGCTGATTTTCGACAAAAGAGATAACACCCCCCCATTACGTCATGCTTCAGAAATGTAGAAAATGGTCCGTTTTCAAATGTTTTATTTTGGAACGTCAGTTCACATTTGTAGGTGGATCATCAGTGTTAGAGCTAAAATTAGCATGTTTATAGTGATGTTCATGCTTCCAAGGGCTCGGGAAGTGAATTAAATACTATTTGGAGGCATTTAATGTTCAATCAAAAACATCTGATTTTTGACAAAAGAGATAACACCCCCCCATTACGTCATGCTTCAGAAATGTGGAAAATGGTCCGTTTTCAAATGTTTTATTTTTGAACGTCAGTTCACATTTGTAGGTGGATCATCAGTGTTAGAGCTAAAATTAGCATGTTTAAAGTGATTTTCATGCTTCCAGGGGCCCTAAACACAAGATTTATGGAATGGTTAAAAGTGCATGAAAATGGCCAATTTACTCACTCTGAGTTCTCAAAAAGTGTTTCTTCACCCCGGGAAGTTAATTAAATACCGTTTGGAGGCATTTAATGTTCGAGCAGAAACGGCTGATTTTCGACAAAAGAGATAACACCCCCCCCATTAAGTCAAGGCTCAGAAATGTGGAAAATGGTCCGTTTTCAAATGTTTTATTTTGGAACGTCAGTTCACATTTGTAGGTGGATCATCAGTGTTAGAGCTAAAATTAGCATGTTTATAGTGATGTTCATGCTTCCAAGGGCTCGGGAAGTGAATTAAATACTATTTGGAGGCATTTAATGTTCAATCAAAAACATCTGATTTTTGACAAAAGAGATAACACCCCCCCATTACGTCATGCTTCAGAAATGTGGAAAATGGTCCGTTTTCAAATGTTTTATTTTTGAACGTCAGTTCACATTTGTAGGTGGATCATCAGTGTTAGAGCTAAAATTAGCATGTTTAAAGTGATTTTCATGCTTCCAGGGGCCCTAAGCACAAGATTTATGGAATGGTTAAAAGTGCATGAAAATGGCCAATTTACTCACTCTGAGTTCTCAAAAAGGGTTTCTTCACCCCGGGAAGTTAATTAAATACCATTTGGAGGCATTTAATGTTCGAGCAAAAACGGCTGATTTTCGACAAAAGAGATAACACCCCCCCATTACGTCATGCTTCAGAAATGTGGAAAATGGTCCGTTTTCAAATGTTTTATTTTTTAACGTCAGTTCACATTTGTAGGTGGATCATCAGTGTTAGAGCTAAAATTAGCATGTTTAAAGTGATTTTCATGCTTCCAGGGGCCCTAAACACAAGATTTATGGAATGGTTAAAAGTGCATGAAAATGGCCAATTTACTCACTCTGAGTTCTCAAAAAGTGTTTCTTCACCCCGGGAAGTTAATTAAATACCGTTTGGAGGCATTTAATGTTCGAGCAGAAACGGCTGATTTTCGACAAAAGAGATAACACCCCCCCATTAAGTCAAGGCTCAGAAATGTGGAAAATGGTCCGTTTTCAAATGTTTTATTTTGGAACGTCAGTTCACATTTGTAGGTGGATCATCAGTGTTAGAGCTAAAATTAGCATGTTTATAGTGATGTTCATGCTTCCAAGGGCTCGGGAAGTGAATTAAATACTATTTGGAGGCATTTAATGTTCAATCAAAAACATCTGATTTTTGACAAAAGAGATAACACCCCCCCATTACGTCATGCTTCAGAAATGTGGAAAATGGTCCGTTTTCAAATGTTTTATTTTTGAACGTCAGTTCACATTTGTAGGTGGATCATCAGTGTTAGAGCTAAAATTAGCATGTTTAAAGTGATTTTCATGCTTCCAGGGGCTCGGGAAGTGAATTAAATACTATTTGGAGGCATTTAATGTTCAATCAAAAACAGCTGATTTTTGACAAAAGAGATAACACCCCCCCATTACGTCATGCTTCAGAAATGTGGAAAATGGTCCGTTTTCAAATGTTTTATTTTTGAACGTCAGTTCACATTTGTAGGTGGATCATCAGTGTTAGAGCTAAAATTAGCATGTTTAAAGTGATTTTCATGCTTCCAGGGGCCCTAAACACAAGATTTATGGAATGGTTAAAAGTGCATGAAAATGGCCAATTTACTCACTCTGAGTTCTCAAAAAGGGTTTCTTCACCCCGGAAGTTAATTAAATACCATTTGGAGGCATTTAATGTTCGAGCAAAAACGGCTGATTTTCGACAAAAGAGATAACACCCCCCCATTACGTCATGCTTCAGAAATGTGGAAAATGGTCCGTTTTCAAATGTTTTATTTTTGAATGTCAGTTCACATTTGTAGGTGGATCATCAGTGTTAGAGCTAAAATTAGCATGTTTAAAGTGATTTTCATGCTTCCAGGGGCTCGGGAAGTGAATTAAATACTATTTGGAGGCATTTAATGTTCAATCAAAAACAGCTGATTTTTGACAAAAGAGATAACACCCCCCATTACGTCATGCTTCAGAAATGTGGAAAATGGTCCGTATTCAAATGTTTTATTTTTGAACGTCAGTTCACATTTGTAGGTGGATCATCAGTGTTAGAGCTAAAATTAGCATGTTTAAAGTGATTTTCATGCTTCCAGGGGACCTAAACACAAGATTTATGGGATGGTTAAAAGTGCATGAAAATGGCCAATTTACTCACTCTGAGTTCTCAAAAAGGGTTTCTTCACCTCGGGAAGTTAATTAAATACCATTTGGAGGCATTTAATGTTCGAGCAAAAACGGCTGATTTTCGACAAAAGAGATGACACCCCCCCATTACGTCATGCTTCAGAAATGTGGAAAATGGTCCGTTTTCAAATGTTTTATTTTTGAACGTCTGTTCACATTTGTAGGTGGATCATCAGTGTTAGAGCTAAAATTAGCATGTTTAAAGTGATTTTCATGCTTCCAGGGGCTCGGGAAGTGAATTAAATACTATTTGGAGGCATTTAATGTTCAATCAAAAACAGCTGATTTTTGACAAAAGAGATAACACCCCCCCATTACGTCATGCTTCAGAAATGTGGAAAATGGTCCGTTTTCAAATGTTTTATTTTTGAACGTCAGTTCACATTTGTAGGTGGATCATCAGTGGTAGAGCTAAAATTAGCATGTTTAAAGTGATTTTCATGCTTCCAGGGGCCCTAAACACAAGATTTATGGAATTGTTAAAAGTGCATGAAAATGGCCAATTTACTCACTCTGAGTTCTCAAAAAGGGTTTCTTCACCCCGGAAGTTAATTAAATACCATTTGGAGGCATTTAATGTTCGAGCAAAAACGGCTGATTTTCGACAAAAGAGATAACACCCCCCTATTACGTCATGCTTCAGAAATGTGGAAAATGGTCCGTTTTCAAATGTTTTATTTTTGAACGTCAGTTCACATTTGTAGGTGGATCATCAGTGTTAGAGCTAAAATTAGCATGTTTAAAGTGATTTTCATGCTTCCAGGGGCTCGGGAAGTGAATTAAATACTATTTGGAGGCATTTAATGTTCAATCAAAAACAGCTGATTTTTGACAAAAGAGATAACACCCCCCATTACGTCATGCTTCAGAAATGTGGAAAATGGTCCGTTTTCAAATGTTTTATTTTTGAACGTCAGTTCACATTTGTAGGTGGATCATCAGTGTTAGAGCTACAATTAGCATGTTTAAAGTGATTTTCATGCTTCCAGGGGCTCGGGAAGTGAATTAAATACTATTTGGACGCATTTAATGTTCAAGCAAAAACAGCTGATTTTTGACAAAAGAGATAACACCCCCCTATTACGTCATGCTTCAGAAATGTGGAAAATGGTCCGTTTTCAAATGTTTTATTTTTGAACGTCAGTTCACATTTGTAGGTGGATCATCAGTGTTAGAGCTAAAATTAGCATGTTTAAAGTGATTTTCATGCTTCCAGGGGCCCTAAACACAAGATTTATGGAATGGTTAAAAGTGCATGAAAATGGCCAATTTACTCACTCTGAGTTCTCAAAAAGGGTTTCTTCACCCCGGGAAGTTAATTAAATACCATTTGGAGGCATTTAATGTTCGAGCAAAAACGGCTGATTTTCAACAAAAGAGATAACACCCCCCCATTACGTCATGCTTCAGAAATGTGGAAAATGGTCCGTTTTCAAATGTTTTATTTTTGAACGTCAGTTCACATTTGTAGGTGGATCATCAGTGTTAGAGCTAAAATTAGCATGTTTAAAGTGATTTTCATGCTTCCAGGGGCTCGGGAAGTGAATTAAATACTATTTGGAGGCATTTAATGTTCAATCAAAAACAGCGGCTTTTTGACAAAAGAGATAACACCCCCCCATTACGTCATGCTTCAGAAATGTGGAAAATGGTCCGTTTTCAAATGTTTTATTTTTGAACGTCAGTTCACATTTGTAGGTGGATCATCAGTGTTAGAGCTACAATTAGCATGTTTAAAGTGATTTTCATGCTTCCAGGGGCTCGGGAAGTGAATTAAATACTATTTGGACGCATTTAATGTTCAAGCAAAAACAGCTGATTTTTGACAAAAGAGATAACACCCCCCTATTACGTCATGCTTCAGAAATGTGGAAAATGGTCCGTTTTCAAATGTTTTATTTTTGAACGTCAGTTCACATTTGTAGGTGGATCATCAGTGTTAGAGCTAAAATTAGCATGTTTAAAGTGATTTTCATGCTTCCAGGGGCCCTAAACACAAGATTTATGGAATGGTTAAAAGTGCATGAAAATGGCCAATTTACTCACTCTGAGTTCTCAAAAAGGGTTTCTTCACCCCGGGAAGTTAATTAAATACCATTTGGAGGCATTTAATGTTCGAGCAAAAACGGCTGATTTTCAACAAAAGAGATAACACCCCCCCATTACGTCATGCTTCAGAAATGTGGAAAATGGTCCGTTTTCAAATGTTTTATTTTTGAACGTCAGTTCACATTTGTTTGTGGATCATCAGTGTTAGAGCTAAAATTAGCATGTTTAAAGTGATTTTCATGCTTCCAGGGGCTCGGGAAGTGAATTAAATACTATTTGGAGGCATTTAATGTTCAAGCAAAAACAGCTGATTTTTGACCAAAGAGATAACACCCCCCCATTACGTCATGCTTCAGAAATGTGGAAAATGGTCCGTTTTCAAATGTTTTATTTTTGAACGTCATTTCACATTTGTAGGTGGATCATCAGTGTTAGAGCTAAAATTAGCATGTTTAAAGTGATTTTCATGCTTCCAGGGGCCCTAAACACAAGATTTATGGAATGGTTAAAAGTGCATGAAAATGGCCAATTTACTCACTCTGAGTTCTCAAAAAGGGTTTCTTCACCCCAGGAAGTTAATTAAATACCATTTGGAGGCATTTAATGTTCGAGCAAAAACGGCTGATTTTCTACAAAAGAGATAACACCCCCCCATTACGTCATGCTTCAGAAATGTGGAAAATGGTCCGTTTTCAAATGTTTTATTTTTGAACATCAGTTCACATTTGTAGGTGGATCATCAGTGTTAGAGCTAAAATTAGCATGTTTAAAGTGATTTTCATGCTTCCAGGGGCTCGGGAAGTGAATTAAATACTATTTGGAGGCATTTAATGTTCAATCAAAAACAGCTGATTTTTGACAAAAGAGATAACACCCCCCCATTACGTCATGCTTCAGAAATGTGGAAAATGGTCCGTTTTCAAATGTTTTATTTTTTAACGTCAGTTCACATTTGTAGGTGGATCATCAGTGTTAGAGCTAAAATTAGCATGTTTAAAGTGATTTTCATGCTTCCAGGGGCCCTAAACACAAGATTTATGGAATGGTTAAAAGTGCATGAAAATGGCCAATTTACTCACTCTGAGTTCTCAAAAAGGGTTTCTTCACCCCGGGAAGTTAATTAAATACCATTTGGAGGCATTTAATGTTCGAGCAAAAACGGCTGATTTTCGACAAAAGAGATAACACCCCCCCATTACGTCATGCTTCAGAAATGTGGAAAATGGTCCGTTTTCAAATGTTTTATTTTTGAACGTCAGTTCACATTTGTAGGTGGATCATCAGTGTTAGAGCTAAAATTAGCATGTTTATAGTGATTTTCATGCTTCCAGGGGCTCGGGAAGTGAATTATATACTATTTGGAGGCATTTAATGTTCAAGTAAAAACAGCTGATTTTTGACAAAAGAGATAACACCCCCCCATTACGTCATGCTTCAGAAATGTGGAAAATGGTCCGTTTTCAAATGTTTTATTTTTGAACGTCAGTTCACATTTGTAGGTGGATCATCAGTGTTAGAGCTAAAATTAGCATGTTTATAGTGATTTTCATGCTTCCAGGGGCTCGGGAAGTGAATTAAATACTATTTGGAGGCATTTAATGTTCAAGTAAAAACAGCTGATTTTTGACAAAAGAGATAACACCCCCCCATTACGTCATGCTTCAGAATTCTTGAACGTCAGTTCACATTTGTAGGTGGATCATCAGTGTTAGAGCTAAAATTAGCATGTTTAAAGTGATTTTCATGCTTCCAGGGTCTCGGGAAGTGAATTAAATACTATTTGGAGGCATTTAATGTTCAAGTAAAAACAGCTGATTTTCGACAAAAGAGATAACACCCCCCCATTACGTCATGCTTCAGAATTCTTGAACGTCAGTTCACATTTGTAGGTGGATCATCAGTGTTAGAGCTAAAATTAGCATGTTTAAAGTGATTTTCATGCTTCCAGGGTCTCGGGAAGTGAATTAAATACTATTTGGAGGCATTTAATGTTCAATCAAAAACAGCTGATTTTTGACAAAAGAGATAACACCCCCCCATTACGTCATGCTTCAGAAATGTGGAAAATGGTTCGTTTTCAAATGTTTTATTTTTGAACATCAGTTCACATTTGTAGGTGGATCATCAGTGTTAGAGCTAAAATTAGCATGTTTAAAATGATTTTCATGCTTCCAGGGGCTCGGGAAGTGAATTAAATACTATTTGGAGGCATTTAATGTTCAATCAAAAACAGCTGATTTTTGACAAAAGAGATAACACCCCCCCATTACGTCATGCTTCAGAAATGTGGAAAATGGTCCGTTTTCAAATGTTTTATTTTTTAACGTCAGTTCACATTTGTAGGTGGATCATCAGTGTTAGAGCTAAAATTAGCATGTTTAAAGTGATTTTCATGCTTCCAGGGGCCCTAAACACAAGATTTATGGAATGGTTAAAAGTGCATGAAAATGGCCAATTTACTCACTCTGAGTTCTCAAAAAGTGTTTCTTCACCCCGGGAAGTTAATTAAATACCATTTGGAGGCATTTAATGTTCGAGCAAAAACGGCTGATTTTCGACAAAAGAGATAACACCCCCCCATTACGTCATGCTTCAGAATTTTTGAACGTCAGTTCACATTTGTAGGTGGATCATCAGTGTTAGAGCTAAAATTAGCATGTTTAAAGTGATTTTCATGCTTCCAGGGGCTCGGGAAGTGAATTAAATACTATTTGGAGGCATTTAATGTTCAATCAAAAACAGCTGATTTTTGACAAAAGAGATAACACCCCCCATTACGTCATGCTTCAGAAATGTGGAAAATGGTCCGTTTTCAAATGTTTTATTTTTGAACGTCAGTTCACATTTGTAGGTGGATCATCAGTGTTAGAGCTAAAATTAGCATGTTTAAAGTGATTTTCATGCTTCCAGGGGCCCTCAACACAAGATTTATGGAATGGTTAAAAGTGCATGAAAATGGCCAATTTACTCACTCTGAGTTCTCAAAAAGGGTTTCTTCACCCCGGGAAGTTAATTAAATACCATTTGAAGGCATTTCATGTTCGAGCAAAAACGGCTGATTTTCGACAAAAGAGATAACACCCCCCCATTACGTCATGCTTCAGAAATGTGGAAAATGGTCCGTTTTCAAATGTTTTATTTTTGAACGTCAGTTCACATTTGTAGGTGGATCATCAGTGTTAGAGCTAAAATTAGCATGTTTAAAGTGATTTTCATGCTTCCAGGGGCTCGGGAAGTGAATTAAATACTATTTGGAGGCATTTAATGTTCAATCAAAAACAGCTGATTTTTGACAAAAGAGATAACACCCCCCCATTACGTCATGCTTCAGAAATGTGGAAAATTGTCCGTTTTCAAATGTTTTATTTTTGAACGTCAGTTCACATTTGTAGGTGGATCATCAGTGTTAGAGCTAAAATTAGCATGTTTAAAGTGATTTTCATGCTTCCAGGGGCCCTAAACACAAGATTTATGGAATGGTTAAAAGTGCATGAAAATGGCCAATTTACTCACTCTGAGTTCTCAAAAAGGGTTTCTTCACCCCGGGAAGTTAATTAAATACCATTTGGAGGCATTTAATGTTCGAGCAAAAACGGCTGATTTTCGACAAAAGAGATAACACCCCCCCATTACGTCATGCTTCAGAAATGTGGAAAATGGTCCGTTTTCAAATGTTTTATTTTTGAACATCAGTTCACATTTGTAGGTGGATCATCAGTGTTAGAGCTAAAATTAGCATGTTTAAAGTGATTTTCATGCTTCCAGGGGCTCGGGAAGTGAATTAAATACTATTTGGAGGCATTTAATGTTCAATCAAAAACAGCTGATTTTTGACAAAAGAGATAACACCCCCCCCCATTACGTCATGCTTCAGAAATGTGGAAAATGGTCCGTTTTCAAATGTTTTATTTTTTAACGTCAGTTCACATTTGTAGGTGGATCATCAGTGTTAGAGCTAAAATTAGCATGTTTAAAGTGATTTTCATGCTTCCAGGGGCCCTAAACACAAGATTTATGGAATGGTTAAAAGTGCATGAAAATGGCCAATTTACTCACTCTGAGTTCTCAAAAAGGGTTTCTTCACCCCGGGAAGTTAATTAAATACCATTTGGAGGCATTTAATGTTCGAGCAAAAACGGCTGATTTTCGACAAAAGAGATAACACCCCCCCATTACGTCATGCTTCAGAAATGTGGAAAATGGTCCGTTTTCAAATGTTTTATTTTTGAACGTCAGTTCACATTTGTAGGTGGATCATCAGTGTTAGAGCTAAAATTAGCATGTTTAAAGTGATTTTCATGCTTCCAGGGGCTCGGGAAGTGAATTAAATACTATTTGGAGGCATTTAATGTTCAATCAAAAACAGCTGATTTTTGACAAAAGAGATAACACCCCCCCATTACGTCATGCTTCAGAAATGTGGAAAATGGTCCGTTTTCAAATGTTTTATTTTTGAACGTCAGTTCACATTTGTAGGTGGATCATCAGTGTTAGAGCTAAAATTAGCATGTTTAAAGTGATTTTCATTCTTCCAGGGGCCCTAAACACAAGATTTATGGAATGGTTAAAAGTGCATGAAAATGGCCAATTTACTCACTCTGAGTTCTCAAAAAGGGTTTCTTCACCCCGGGAAGTTAATTAAATACCATTTGGAGGCATTTAATGTTCGAGCAAAAACGGCTGATTTTCGACAAAAGAGATAACACCCCCCCATTACGTCATGCTTCAGAAATGTGGAAAAAGGTCCGTTTTCAAATGTTTTATTTTTGAACGTCAGTTCACATTTGTAGGTGGATCATCAGTGTTAGAGCTAAAATTAGCATGTTTAAAGTGATTTTCATGCTTCCAGGGGCTCGGGAAGTGAATTAAATACTATTTGGAGGCATTTAATGTTCAAGCAAAAACAGCTGATTTTTGACAAAAGAGATAACACCCCCCCATTACGTCATGCTTCAGAAATGTGGAAAATGGTCCGTTTTCAAATGTTTTATTTTTGAACGTCAGTTCACATTTGTAGGTGGATCATCAGTGTTAGAGCTAAAATTAGCATGTTTAAAGTGATTTTCATGCTTCCAGGGGCCCTAAACACAAGATTTATGGAATGGTTAAAAGTGCATGAAAATGGCCAATTTACTCACTCTGAGTTCTCAAAAAGGGTTTCTTCACCCCGGGAAGTTAATTAAATACCATTTGGAGGCATTTAATGTTCGAGCAAAAACGGCTGATTTTCGACAAAAGAGATAACACCCCCCCCATTACGTCATGCTTCAGAAATGTGGAAAATGGTCCGTTTTCAAATGTTTTATTTTTGAACATCAGTTCACATTTGTAGGTGGATCATCAGTGTTAGAGCTAAAATTAGCATGTTTAAAGTGATTTTCATGCTTCCAGGGGCTCGGGAAGTGAATTAAATACTATTTGGAGGCATTTAATGTTCAATCAAAAACAGCTGATTTTTGACAAAAGAGATAACACCCCCCCATTACGTCATGCTTCAGAAATGTGGAAAATGGTCCGTTTTCAAATGTTTTATTTTTTAACGTCAGTTCACATTTGTAGGTGGATCATCAGTGTTAGAGCTAAAATTAGCATGTTTAAAGTGATTTTCATGCTTCCAGGGGCCCTAAACACAAGATTTATGGAATGGTTAAAAGTGCATGAAAATGGCCAATTTACTCACTCTGAGTTCTCAAAAAGGGTTTCTTCACCCCGGGAAGTTAATTAAATACCATTTGGAGGCATTTAATGTTCGAGCAAAAACGGCTGATTTTCGACAAAAGAGATAACACCCCCCCATTACGTCATGCTTCAGAAATGTGAAAAATGGTCCGTTTTCAAATGTTTTATTTTTGAACGTCAGTTCACATTTGTAGGTGGATCATCAGTGTTAGAGCTAAAATTAGCATGTTTATAGTGATTTTCATGCTTCCAGGTGCTCGGGAAGTGAATTAAATACTATTTGGAGGCATTTAATGTTCAAGTAAAAACAGCTGATTTTTGACAAAAGAGATAACACCCCCCCATTACGTCATGCTTCAGAAATGTGGAAAATGGTCCGTTTTCAAATGTTTTATTTTTGAACGTCAGTTCACATTTGTAGGTGGATCATCAGTGTTAGAGCTAAAATTAGCATGTTTATAGTGATTTTCATGCTTCCAGGGGCTCGGGAAGTGAATTAAATACTATTTGGAGGCATTTAATGTTCAAGTAAAAACAGCTGATTTTTGACAAAAGAGATAACACCCCCCCATTACGTCATGCTTCAGAAATGTGGAAAATGGTCCGTTTTCAAATGTTTTATTTTTGAACGTCAGTTCACATTTGTAGGTGGATCATCAGTGTTAGAGCT
>NW_028255730.1:0-59950 GCF_964263255.1 Lissotriton vulgaris | reverse complement strand
CTGCTGAGTGTGAAAATGAGGAATGCTCCTTTCCTCACCATCAAGTCCTGTAATGAGGTGGAAGTGCTCTTGATCAGTGATAGAGAGCATGCAGGCGGCCATCTTGGTCTCACTCTAGCCACACCCACTCCCCAGCTTTCTGCCAGATTTGAGTTAATTCCGTTCAGCCATTTTGTGGTATTTCCTCAATTTCCTTATGGAAAATTGCATGGGGAAAATGCATTTTGCTAACCCCTTAATCTTGGCCCCCTCTTGATTGGTCACCCCGAAGATTTCCAGTGGAAGCTGAGGTGGATGAGACTTCTTTGGAAAGTTTCATGAGAGTTTGTCAAACTGTGCCAAAGTTATTCTTTTTTTTTTTTAAATGTTATTGTTATTTGCGTTAAACATAGCTGATTACAATCATGTATATTGTCAACGTTATTAATTGGCCAAAAAATCAATTTCCTGTGAAAAAATAGTCCTAGCTATTACTACACAGTGGTGACCTGAACTGAGTAACATGCTTGCATATATATAAGTATAATCAACAAGGAGACTCAGATGCTATGGCTTTGCCTATGAAAGAATCAGAAATCTCAGAACTAATGGCATCAGACTATGGGCTGTTGCGGGACTTACATGATCTAGAAAAGGGAGATATGCCTATATCTAATGCAAACGCAACTCAAATAGATTCAATAAATCCCTGTTCCCAACAGACTCAGATGAATGGAACAAATGCTAAACCATCTACTCCCTTCAGAACTAAATCTAACTTTGTTCCTATTATGGCAAGAGATTCTATTGATGTTCAAATGAGCAAATTGTTGCACAAATCAAGAAATTGAACATAACCGACAACAAGACACAAAGGAAACAGACTAATCATGAGAGGAAATATGGCCAACATATTGATAAACTCAAGGAAAACCACAAAGTGATAATTCATAATTACGACAAAGGTGGGAATATTGTTTTATGGCCTTTAACTGAATACATGGAGGAAGCATACAGCCAATTAAATAAAGTGTAATGCTTCAGGAAGATTTCTCCTACGAAATTTAAAGATACACAGGAACTTCTATTCTCAATATTGTTGGCTTTGAAAAGCATGGGCTTGTTGAGTTGGGAAGAATTCAAATATCTCAAAAAAGAACATCCCACTATCCCGGTGATTTACTGTATACCAAAGGTACACAAAAATATCAGTAAGCCACTGGGAATGCCAATGAAAGCAGCCTGTGACAGTCTTTTGGAGAACTTATCCAGATATATTGATTGTTTCCTGCAAGAGTTTGTAAAAGGACTTAAATCATATATGCCGGACACATGCAACTTCTTAAGAAAAACCCAAAATATATCATGGAAACCCACTTATTTATTGATAGCGTTAGATGTGTCCTCCTTGTATACTTGTAATAAAATAAGGATGGAATGAGGGCAGTGGAATATGTTTTGATGAATAGATCTATCATATATGTTAAACACAGAAATATGCTGCTTAAATTGCTACGTTTTGGTTGGAGAATAATCTATTTTTGTTTAATGGCAAAATGTACCAACAAAATCAGGGTGTTGCTATGGAGGCCAGCTTCTCCCCCAGTTATGCCTGTATATGGGATGGTGGGAGAAGCTGGTCCTCATGCAACAATTCGAGCAGACATATAGAACAAAAGTGGTAACTTGGTTACGTTACATTGATGATTTATTCATAGTGTGGGACGGGGATGTTCAAGGTGCTACTGATTTTATTGCTCAACTGAATAATAATGCAATCAATTTACATTTACATCTAAAATTAGTAAGGATATGTTTACATTTTTAGATGTTCAGGTCCAAGTAGTTAATAACAAATTGGTAACCACACTTGTTAGGAAACCTACAGCAGGAAATACTCTTTTGCATGCCTCTAGCGCACATCCACCACATCTCAATAAAAGTACTCCTTATGGGGAGATTTTGCGCATTAGACAAATATGCAGCAATGAGGAAGACAGCCACAATAAACAAGTGGAAAGTCCTACTAGGTTTCTAGCCAGCGGATATAGGATTGAGGTATGGGATGCAGCAATAGCTAAGTCTAGAATACAGGCACAAACAGATCTATTGCAATACAGAGAGAAAGACATTAGTGAAGATACTATCCAGCAACCCACCAGATTGATTTTGTCTTTTTCACAACAATAGAAACAAATGAGGGCAATTGTTAGACTCAATTGGCTCATAGTGAAAGACGATCCAGTGATTGGCAAGCTACTGCCATCTAATCCAACTGTGACCTTTAGAAAAGCTAACAGCATGGGGATCATACTGGTAAGAAGCAAAAGGATTTTTTAAATGTGCAACATGCAAGGCCTGCCAATATTGCATCAATACTACATCATATATAACTGCATTTAATGCCAGGGTACAAAATATAGGACAACATTTTACATGCAAGTCAGAGTTTGCTGTGTATGTTCTAATATGTAGCTGTAACCTCATGTATATTGGCAGCACCAAATTAGCAGTGCACAAGAGGATCCTACAACATATTGGTGCCACCAACAACAATGATGACAGCTATCCACTGGCAAGACACTTTAAGATCTGCCACAATAGCAATCCAAAACATCTAAAATATGATGTCATAGAGGCCGAGCCTCCACAGAAAAGAGGTGGGGACAGAGAATCAAAACTAAGGCGTTTAGCAACTACCTTTATTTTACAGTTTGATTCTAAACAACACAGAGGCCTTAATGCCAGTGAGGACCTGTATACATTCTTATGAATATAAATGATTGTTGAATATGAAAAGGAATTAATTAAAGATTGCAAAAGATATGTATAAATATGAAATGAAACTCAGGCCAGAATGCAATGTATTAAGAATTCCTCCTGTAACGATTTGTATTTACTCTAAAAAAGGATTTTCAGCAGGACTTTTATGACATTTTAGATATATGTGATATTTATAGATGGATTTTAGAGATCATATTTATATGGAAAGTGTATTTTAAACTTCTATTTAATTAATTTTATTTTCTTTGGGGGTCAACTATGAAATGTTTAGTATATATAAATTTGTATAGATATGAGGTCCTTAACATGGTTGCACTTTAGATTTGACTTTCTGCATTATAGCATCTGCCATTGGTTGGGTTATAAGTATTGAACAGCAGTATCTCAACTTGGCAGATAAAGCTAATACAAATATAGCAGTATGTTTCACTGCTGGTTAAGGTAGTTTGCTTATATGTTGGAACCAGTGTAGTGTAGTTCCTATTTTCCCAATAGGCCCTGCGCATTGGAATAACATAAACAGTAGTATCGACGTAGAAGTGCGGATCTTCCTGGCCTCTTCTGACTATGCTAAACTTAATTGGGGTTGTTACCAACTAGCTCAGAGGTCACTGGAAACTTTCTTGACTGAAATAGGAAGTGATCAGCTTCCCTGGCACAGCCAAGGATGGATTGAGTTTTCCAACAACCGTGCAACATGACAACTTTGCTCCTCAGATCAAGAGTCAATCTCTAGGGTCGTGTGAAACAATAGACAGTTATTTTACTCAGTCAGGTTGGTGCAGATTACTTTCACAATATGTAGAGAATAGAGAGACGGGCGTTTTCAATAAAGGGTAACATTTATTGAACAGTCTTTCTTCTCGTACAAGAGAAATGAATTGCCACAATTGCAAGACTTGTTATTATAAAAAGTACGTACAGTAAGATAAGTATTGCGAAATAATACTGTAAAAGCATTGATATGGTTTCTTAGCCATACAATGGTTTAAAAGGAATAAAACATATATACATTCATATATACATTAGGCTAAAATACTCAACTGGTGCTTCTAACTACGCCTACCCCAGTGTACCTGACCTAAGCCTAATACTTGGGAGGGGAGTAAGTAAGTAGCTTTAAGTTAAGTTGGTTTTGCCAAGGTTTGCTTCAAGAATTCTCTCTAAGGGTTTAGTCAACCCCATACCTCTGGAATAGAATGATGGAGGTCTGGTATCTCCTTCAGGGGGTCGATATCCCAGTCACCCGCAAGGGTAGACTAGAAACGACGGAGCTGGATTTCTCTGCAGGAAAAAGACAGCGTCTCTTCTCAGCGCGTCGAGGAGGAGGAGGAGGGGCAGCGTCCGCGGGCAGCTTGCATCTGCTGGGCTCTTGCAGGGGGACGGCTGTTCAGCTCCTAAGTTCACCACACCATCGTTCACTAGTTAGCAGTGATAGCAGTAGCGATAGCAGCTATGGTATCATCAGCATGACAGCTTCTTCAGCAGCAGCGAGATAGCTGGCAGCATCAGCTTCAGCGATGGCATTAGCGTAAACAGCAGCAACATCAGCGTTTGCTTAAGGCAACGTTGGTAATATTTATACCTGAAAGGTGCCTTGTTTGACGTAAGTTTTTGGACATAAGACGTCAATAAAGATGTCACTAGGAAGTGATCGTCTATCAGTGCTCATTAGAGTTCTATTACTAATCAAAACACAGCAAGCAGGGATTTCCAGATTGCTGAGTTTTTATCTTGTTGAAGAACTCGGAGTGTTAATCTAGGAATCTCAGATAGTAACTTCTGCTATGTCATTGCACTAATTGGTTGCAAAGGAAGTGGCAGAGAAAGCTATTCTGGAATGTGGCTCTGTTCGTGTGAGGCCAGAGACGAGTTTCTGAATATTGCACTTGAACGGTTATGCCAATATAGGGAATACATGGATTTATAGCCGAATAGGGGCATAAGGTCACAGTATCGATCAGGGTCCTAGATTAGAACGCAACACCCACTCCACGAATTCATGTCCATCAAATTACTAAAACTAGAGCAATAAGACGCATGTGTAACATTGCCCACCCCAAAACACATAAATGCATTTGAAATAGGCGTATTTGTAATACGTGGACATTTAGGTACTGTACGTTTTTGAAGCATAGAAATCATTCAAAAATTATAGCATATGAAATCAATGAACGATTATGCAAAAAGAATTACACATGAAATATCTCTGAAACAGAAGAAGGGCGAGATAATTTCATCACATATAAATGCATTGCAATAAAATGTGCTAGAGGCTGGTGTAAAGTTATTATGTCTCTAGATGTATTTAGAAATAGAAGTTGAAGCTTCCGTTCTTTATGAATAGTTTTACTTTAAGCAAAGAATTTTTCGTGCCAAAAAGGGGTGAATATTAAAAGTGTTCAATTCAAAAGAATTATTGCTTGAACGGGGAAAATAGAGTTCCAACGCTTTTAGCAGTTTTTGTTGTTCAAAACATAAGGCCGAATTCAGAGTTCATGGGAACGCTGTGTGTCGGAATGCTTCTCCAAAGTTATTGTTTCTGTTCGGGTGAGAACATCATATCAGACAGGCTCTCAAAGAATTGGTCTACAAAATCAGGTGACAGTTCGACCAAATTCGATAGTGCTGTAACTTGGCAGGTGGGAGAATGATTGCTGTCATCTAAGTCGGGATCAGCATTGCTCACAGAAGGTCGTACCTGGGTGATGTTGCTTTTGTCACTCGCTCCACTGTTACCACCTAGTCGTAGCACAGGAGTCTCAACGAATGCCGTCATCAGGATTGGTAGCAGCTGGGGACAACACAATGCGTGAGCCGTTATCGGACTTAGCAAAGTATCGATATCCATTGGTACTGCTGATGGAATTGAAAGACAGATGTCCAACACGCACTCATCTCCGCATAGCATACATCGTAGTACAGGTAAGATGCAATTTTGCCATATCGGTCTGAATGAAAGGAACCAGGTCATGTTTAGATCTCTCAGCCTGGCCAATCCAAGGACTCTAGTTATTCTGTCCCGGTAGCGGATTGCTAGGATTGTCTCTTCCATTCCCATAGGAGTCATGTCTGAGCTGTGGCTTGCCATAACGAAGCAGGAGGGTCAAAAATAAAATCCCTGCTACAAGTCCCAAAAATAGGGGTATGCCTCCAAAAACAGAGTGGACAAAATTTGGAACGATTCCCAGAATTGCTTGAAATGGTGTTAGCAGTCCCGTAAAAATCGTCTTAAATATGCCTGGGATGCCTGTGGCACTAGATATGTTAAGGAGTTGGCTCAACATTTCTATGAAATGCACGGGGCAATTTGTTGATAAAAGGTCATGAACCTCCGTAGCTGTCCTTGCAACTAGGAGATCATACGTCTCTTTTGATGACGTTATGGGCACTGTTGTCTGTAAAAGCACAGACTTCATTTTGCTTAAAGTATCAATTCGTATAGAAGAGAAATGCAGACAAGGCCAGATGGGAGTCTCTATGTCTCCAGGCCCGCTCGGGAACAATGCTTGCATACAGCATTTGACCATGGAAGTTACGCTTACGAGATAACTTCTCCCTGGAACAAGGCCACAACATCTGTGATCCGTTCTTAGAATGTAACTCCCATTCGCGAGTTGCATAAAGAAGGGCTCTATCTGCGTTGCAGGTGTGACAAGCTGGTGGCATGAAAGGTTGTTAGTATTACCTTCACAGGCTCCATGTAAATGAATACCCTGGCACAAAAGTATACCGCTTAGTGAACGTTTACAGTTTTCACCACTAAGAAATACATTTTTGTCGCTGTCACTATAGCATGAATGTGTGTATGGTAATTTCCATGTTGATTTCACATATCCTTTACCCAATCGTTCATACTGGCCAGTAGGTATGTATTCAAGGCACTTTTTAAATCGGAAAGTTGTTATCAGAATAGTGATAATTCCGTGTATTATCCATTCAATGACAGGACTTTCTGACATTGTTAATGGTAATCTCTAAAGTTTTTCGATGCTCAGGATTGTATAGTCTGCTGCTTTCTGTGCCAAGCTGATTTGTTTATCAGTAAGGTTAAAAATGGAAAACAATGACGTTGTGTTGATTAAACGCCAAGGCACATAGCCTGAACGAAGATTTTGCAGCGTCCAGCCTAATTGTACAATAGAACGTAATTGCGACTGGCCATGCTGTAACATTAGCAAGTCTCTGTCTATTATGTCAAAGGCAGAAGATACAATATTGTCCAACGAATATATTCTGGAGGACAGAGTCATTAACCCATTGTCCACTACAGAAAGTGATTTTTCCAAATTAATACGATCAAATTCTCGTATTTTTTCTGCTGTTTCAATTTGTGTGACTTTCCAAGCCTCGTTGTATGTAGCATAGATGCTGGCCGCTATGAAACGTTTTTGACGCTGTTTGCATGGACCAAGAATGACATCGCACAAATCAGCACCATCTTTTAGTAAAGACAAGTGTTGCTTAATTTCAGCCAGTGTGGATGTTCCTAGCCATTCGAGGCAGAGTTTCCCTACACTGTATGTTGTTACTATCCCTAGATGTTATCTCTGGGAGTATCTAGGGTCTTGTCTGGTCATTTTTAACCCCTGTGTTTTGTTCAGGAATCTATCTTGACAGCTGTTTGTGTCCAAATTAATACGATCAAATTCTCGTATTTTTTCTGCTGTTTCAATTTGTGTGACTTTCCAAGCCTCGTTGTACGCAGCATAGATGCTGGCCGCTATGAAACGTTTTTGACGCTGTTTGCATGGACCAAGAATGAAATCGCACAAATCAGCACCATCTTTTAGTAAAGACAAGTGTTGCTTAATTTCAGCCAGTGTGGATGTTCCTAGCCATTCGAGGCAGAGTTTCCCTACACTGTATGTTGTTACTATCCCTAGATGTTATCTCTGGGAGTATCTAGGGTCTTGTCTGGTCATTTTTAACCCCTGTGTTTTGTTCAGGAATCTATCTTGACAGCTGTTTGTGTCAGTAGGCCAGATTAACCACTTTTTCCAATCAGGATGTGTTCTGTTAAAATGTAAAATTTTAGATACGTCTATCTCAATATCTGTTGTTGCATTATCAGGTATTGGCTTGGTAAAAGACAGTTTGTTAAGGTCTTTAATCTTAGCTAGGCCAAGACAGGATGTTTGGTGAATTGTGTCATTTAAAAACATAATTTGTTCTGGTATCATGCAGGTTCTGAATAGTGCTTCTAGGCCTTGTACCTGCCAATCTTTCGTACCCCAAATGGTTTTTGTTTCAATGTTATTTTTCCAATAATCAAAACCAAATGTCATCATTTTTTCATAAAATGCTTCTGAATATATTAATTTAGTGTTTGTCAGCATTGGTTTCATTCCTGCTTTTTCTAACAGTTTGTAATAAAACGTTTCTGCATTATTGGTGTTAAACCCTGAGAAGTACTTGAATTTCTCAAAGAACGTTTTAGAACTGCTTTTAGGTGGTGTAGCACAATGTTCCCATTGATTATACTTAAAAACATTTCTAGGCTGTGCAGATTTATGCAAATAATGATCGCCATAATGTGTAAAACAGAATAACTGTTCATAACTAGACGAACCTTGTAAATAATCATGTTCTGTAAATCTAGCTGACATTACTAAATCAGACATCATGTCATTAATACTGGTAAAGTCCCAATCATCAGAGAATGTACTAGGTTTTACAAAGTCACGTAAGGAAACCTTCAGTTTATGAGGATACTTCAGGATCTCGACCGGACCATAGATCTCATAGTCAGTTTTCTCCCATACTACCCCACCAGGTATTGGAATGGCTGTGACATTTACTGTTGACAGTTCTCTTTTCTTCACGTGGGATGATCTGTGTGGTTTCAGGACTAGGTTGATGTTCTGACTTGCTGTGTCCATTCAATTGTAATAAACTTTCCTAACATTAAAACTAAAATTAGGCATAGTAGGAGTATGAGTACCCCTGAAATAATCCAATGCTCAATCAACGGTGTATCCAGATATAATTCTTTGATTAGTTGAAGGAGTTCTGTTGTATTTTCTTTAAAAGTCATTTTTGTTTCTGGCATCACTTCGGGGTTACTTTAATCCTCGGAAAAGTTGTCGAAGTCGATGAAATAACCAGAGGCAGTTCTGCCAATTGTTGGGATTGTTCTTTCAATCTGTCTTTCGGTAGCACTTTCTGATGCCATATTATTGTAGACTGGTGTTTCTTGATGATCTGTTTCAATCTGTGTCTCAAGAGGCACGAGTTCCATGGCATTATTGCATAGTCCTTCTCTGTGCACTGCAGGCTGATCAAATGTGATTAGTCTTTCAGTTTGAACCTCTTGGATTGTTGCAAGTTTGGGTATTCTGTTGTTTCTTGGGAGTCCACTGGGCCTACTGTTGATTATAGGCCACATGCTTGTGGTTTTACCAGGTCGATAGATACAACTCTGTTCTCCTTTTTACCAGCAAGGGGCGGTAGTACAACTGTTCTTGTTCCGGTGACTGCCAAGACAGGTACTGCTTTTCTGTAAGAAGGCCCAAATTCCTTCTTCACCGCAATTCTTTCTCTGACTAGATCCCCAATCTTTGGAATCCAGACAGGCCTTGCTGGGGCTGTTGCTTGTGGTGCCTCGTCAGTGGTATCTGGCTGTTGCTTTAACTTTATGTTGCTTAAGGATTTTCTTGTTTCATTCAGTTCCTGTAAAACAGCCAAACGATCTTTGATGTCAAAGTCTGTTTTCTTATCTTGTACCACTGATACCTGACTATCTAAGTCCTAAATTCTCATTCTAATTCCGAACAATAGTTCGTATGGGCTGAAACCTTTTAGAGATTTTCTTGGCAAATTGTTAAGACTGGTCTGGACACTTATTAAATGTTTGACCCACCCAGCGCCTGAACCTAATACCTTCGCTGTTATAGATCGCTTTATGTCCCGGTTTTTTCTTTCTACCACACTATTCCCTTCGGGGTGCGACGGACAAGAATACCGCAACCCAATTCCCATCCTGGCCATGGCCTCCTTATAAGTTCGAGAGCTAAAAGCAGGACCCTGGTCAGAATGGAACGTGGTAATTGCGTATGTGCCGATAAAGACTCGTAGATCTTTTATAACCGTTCTAGCGTCAGCCGACCGCTGGGGCCACATTTTTTAAGTGTGTTTAGCCTTAACGATGTACAATGGGACGCGTTTCTCTTTTTTGATAGCGCGGATAGATTGCCTAATGCTTTCTATTAGGGCTTCTGACACTACACTGGCCGGTTCTCCACTGCGATCTCTGTTGCAGTCTTCACAGTTTTTTGCAAACTCATGAATGCCTTCACTCATTTCCGGCCACCAGTACTCTGATTCCAATTCTCTCAGAGATTCCCTGATTGTTTGGTGTCTCAGACCCAACCCCATGTGTGCTTCCTGTAATAGGAAGCCCCTCCGGTCCCTGTTTGGAATTACCCTATCCCCCACTCCAGGGATTCGAGCAAAAGGAACGGAGTTTGCATCGATTACGTATGCATAATTGAGTGGATAGTTCACGGGCAGTGCTGCACAGTCGCCTTTTACGGTAGTTTTTACTGCCAGCATGGTTTCCCCGTCTATGTATTTATCTGCACGCTTTTTTGTGGCTACGGAAGCCGGTTTAGTTGCTTCCGCTGTGGCTGTGTTAGCCAATGAATTCCCTGCAACGTGAACACCATCACGTTGAAGACTCTGTGCGTGTATCACGTGAGTCTTTTGTAGTTCTTTCTGTAAAAGAGCTACCTGTTTCCAGAGCAATTTATGCTTTATTGTGGCACCTGTGTCATCTTTGTAATCGTTTTCAATCCAACTCTGCAGTTTATTATTGTAAGAGTTGACGCATAAATGAGAATCGCACACGATAAGTGTCGGAAATTCACGTTCTGCATTTTCAAGCGCCATCTTTAAAGATCTGATTTCAGCTCTCTGAGCCGAACAGTTTCTTACTGATTCAGTTTTTGTTACTTTCGGTCTGAATTTACCGCACAGCCAACGACCTTTAACAATCGCACAGGCTGCATCGTAGGATTTGCTCTCTACGTTGAAATGCTGTACAAATCTATCTGTATAGATTATACAGGCGTACTGTGGGAGAGGCAGAAGTTCGATTCATATTCTAAATCATTCAGTTCTTCGAATTGCGGGGCGAAATAGTATTTCACATCTTCCGCTCCTAGAGAATCTACACACTGTATCCATTTCAGATCCAGTGACACTGTAGGCAGGTTTACTGGGCTGAATAGCGCCTCGAAGGCGGATTCCGCTGTGAGGATATTAATCCTTTTGCCGTGTGCTAGTTCTCGTTCATTGGCTAATGCAATTTGCACTGCTTTCACAGTTCTTTCTGTGTGACTGAATGTTTTTTCTACTTGTGTGTACAAGTGAGATTTTAATTGAAATTGGTACCTTTTCTCCCTCATTAGAGGTCAGGTACGTGAATCCGCATCTTCCTGGGATGACTCGGATTACAAGATCGCGTGTGTTGTCACGTGTATCTAATTTTGTTTTAGCTAACATGTCTGTTTGCAGTGATCTCAAAATTTCTGTGTGTTTTTGAGTCCAAATGATTTGTTTAAAATCAGGTTTAATTAGTTCGTAGAGAGGTTTAACCCTCTCTGCGTAATTTAGAATGTATGTTCTTCCGAAATTCAGAAAACCTAGTATGGATTGTAAATTTTTCAGCGTTTTTGGAGCTTGAAGTACAGCGCACTTCTCTAAGAAATTGTCTGCTAGGCTTTTCCCTTCACTTGATAATTCGTATCCTAAAAATAGTACTGTCAGATGGGCAATTCGAGACTTTTTAAAGTTGAATTTGTAACCCTCTGCTGCGAACCCAAGTATAATGGTGTTCACTCTTTTCAAGTGAGTATCCAAGGCGTCGTCTGTGAGATAGATACCATCTACGTAGGATAATGCCTCATCATCATATATTTGTAGTAACTTTGTTACTCTAGCTGAGAATAGTCCTGGGCTGTTCTTGAACCCCTGTGGGAGTCGACAGAAATTTTTCTGCGGCCCAAATGCTGAGAAAGCGGTCAAGTATCTGCTTTCTGGTGCAATGTTTTGACAAAAGAAACCATTAGATATGTCTAATGTCGTTTTATATTTTTTCCTAACTATTTTATTCATTAGGGCTGCACTATGCGAGTTTTGTACTGCAAAAGTTTTGCAACATGCATTAAGGTGTCTGTAGTCCAAAACTAGACGATATGAATTGTCTGGCTTGGAGACAGGAAACAAAGGATTGTTCATTTGAGAGGTGCATGTTTCAATCACCCCCTGGTATTCAAGTTGATCTAAGATCTCCCTGACTTGTTTTTTAGCTTCTTGCTTAATGGGATACTGCCATTGGGCAGTTGGTTCACTTTTTAACTGGATTTTGTGAGGAGGTGAGTCCTCATCCCATCCTACATGATTTTTATATAATGCCGGTGCCTGGGCTACTGCCCATTTCCTTGCATAAGTATATTTTTTGTGAATTGGAATGTGATTCGAGAAGGCAGGCATAATCATTTCTTCGCCACGAGGGCACTCCCTGACAAACTCTGGGGGCCAATCTTTTTCAGCTAACAGAATATCATAGCCTTTTGAGAGTTTATCCCAAAATAGACCCTTTATTTTCCTAGTCTTATCACCCTCTATACGCAATGTTATTTCGTATATTTTATTGGGCTCGCTAAGTCTGGTGTCGGCAGTTTCAACCTGAATGTATTCATTCGTGTCCACTGTCTCCAGATGACTCATCAAGATCTTGCGGGCTATACTGATTTCTGCTGCACTGTCTAACATTGTCTGTGCCCACTCCCCGTTTTTCAACTGTGTCCTCAGTATTCTCGGCATGGTTGATTACTCTAACACTGGCTACCTTCTTTTTTGGAAATTGAGATTTTTTACTCTGAGCAGGTTCCTTGTCTTTGGACTTGGTGTGCTCTCCTGGGTCTGACCGTCCTCTTCTTTCCGATTTCTGCGAAAAAGATCGCGAGGGACGTGTATCAATACTTTGATATCTATCAGGTTTTTTCAAATTATCCCTATTTCTAAGGTTATATCTTTTCTCAGAGGGCTCCCTCTGGGGAGACTGGTGTTCTCGAGTCGGAGTTCTTTCCCTCCGTCGAGGAGACCTTCCTCTGGACTGGAAAACTTTTTCCTTGGGAGTGGATTGTTTATTTCCATCCCAGCTCTTTTTAGGAGTGTTTAAATTATTTTTAATAAATAATTTTTCAGGATTTTCAAACAGTTGGGACTTTACTGGTTTCCCACCCAAGCTGTCTCTACCTAATTCTTCATAGCATTTCTCTATGATTTTGGCAAGCTCAATTGGCTGATCTGTTATATCTGTTTCCTTCAACTTCTGGCGGATCGCCACAGATGCTGCTTCTCCCTTTATGTTGGCTAATAATATAGCCGAGACCTGCTTGAAGTCTTTCAGTAATTTCATACCAAGAGTTAAAGCGGGCTCTGGACCATATTCTTTTTGAATCTGTCTTATTACATCTGGTATTACCGCCATAGACGGAACACCATGTGTTTTTGTGTAAATGGAAGCAAAGACTGTACCCCAAGTGTCACAGTCCTCCACGTGTGGTGCGATTCCCATAGGAAGGCAGATGGTCAAGATTCTGTGTTTCTCAATAGGGGTAGTATCCGGAAATACTGCCTCTATTTGAGTGATTTTCTGTGCTAACCAGAAAGGAATTTGTTCCCGTTTTACGGGTGTTTTACCAAGACATGACTGTATGTTCTGTGGTGTAATTTTATTAGTGTTCCCCTGATGAGGGGTCAGCTGTGGTACATTAACAGCTGGTTGGACTGTTGCAGTCCGCATTACATATTGGACTAATTGCCTATGTATTTTTATAAGTGTTTTCAGCTGTACTAACAGCTCTTCTTTAGACATTTTTCAATGTCCGGATGTGGTGTGTAGCTGGCTAGAACCGGCCACGTTGCTCCTGGTCTACCTAGTGGACCGAGCCTGGTAATATGATCATTATGTTTTAGGGCGCCATTAAACCAGAGCAGGTGCTCTTGGAATTTTAGTGGGATTTCAGTCTCCTCGAAAGGAGCGTACTCATCCGGAGGTTTCTCTATTTTGTAATAGTGAAACTCTTTTGTTCTAGCGTTGGCCGCTGGAAAGTTTATCCATGAATAGAATACCTCTGTCTGCCGATATTCGTGTGCCTCTATCACGAAAATTACTGTACCACCTTGTGGTGTCAGTCCGTTTTCTATAAGTTTTAAAGTTATAGATTTTCTTAAATGTACCGGGATGATTATTGCATCCGGGTCTGTCTGTAGGAGACTTGAGTCTTCCTCTATTAGTAGGGTTGCCAGCCTAGCTGCTTCCCTTTCTTCTTCACTGTCTGACATTTTATAACTGCAGGCTTTGCAGAGTAGGTCTCCAAGGAGACAAAGATTAGGTGCACAATATTATGGAACACTGTATCCTTCAACGTTGAATAAACCAGAGCTTTACATAGGAATCTCTTCCTACTGAGTTCGGGCGGATTTTAACCTTTCACCCACTCCAGACGTCTATTGGAGTATTTACGGGAGAAAGGGGTCCGTGTGAAAAAATGCATGACTGAGTTACTCTAACGTCTTACGTTAGTTTATCGCCTTACCAAACATTGGGCGCCATGTAGTGTAGTTCCTATTTTCCCAATAGGCCCTGCGCATTGGAATAACATAAACAGTAGTATCGACGTAGAAGTGCGGATCTTCCAGGCCTCTACTGACTATGCTAAACTTAATTGAGTTTGTTACCAACTAGCTCAGAGGTCACTGGAAACTTTCTTGACTGAAATAGGAAGTGATCAGCTTCCCTGGCACAGCCAAGAAGGGATTCAGTTTTCCAACAACCGTGCAACATGACAACTTTGCTCCTCAGATCAAGAGTCAATCTCTAGGGTCGTGTGAAACAATAGACAGCTATTTTACTCAGTCAGGTTGGTGCAGATTACTTTCACAATATGTAGAGAATAGAGAGACGGGCGTTTTCAATAAAGGGTAACATTTATTGAACAGTCTTTCTTCTCGTACAAGAGAAATGAATTGCCACAATTGCAAGACTTGTTATTATAAAAAGTACGTACAGTAAGATAAGTATTGCGAAATAATACTGTAAAAGCATTGATATGGTTTCTTAGCCATACAATGGTTTAAAAGGAATAAAACATATATACATTCATATATACATTAGGCTAAAATACTCAACTGGTGCTTCTAACTACGCCTACCCCAGTGTACCTGACCTAAGCCTAATACTTGGGAGGGGAGTAAGTAAGTAGCTTTAAGTTAAGTTGGTTTTGCCAAGGTTTGCTTCAAGAATGCTCTCCAAGGGTTTAGTCAACACCATACCTCTGGAATAGAATGATGGAGGTCTGGTATCTCCTTCAGGGGGTCGATAGCCCAGTCACCCGCAAGGGTAGACTAGAACGCCGGAGCTGGATTTCTCTGCAGGAGAAAGACAGCGTCTCTTCCCAGCGCGTCGAGGAGGAGGAGGAGGGGCAGCGTCCGCGGGCAGCTTGCATCTGCTGGGCTCTTGCGGGGGGACGGCTGTTCAGCTCCTAAGTTCACCACACCATCGTTCACTAGTTAGCAGCGATAGCAGTAGCGATAGCAGCTATGGTATCATCAGCATGACAGCTTCTTCAGCAGCAGCGAGATAGCTGGCAGCATCAGCTTCAGCGATGGCATTAGCGTAAACAGCAGCAACATCAGCGTTTGCTTAAGGCAACGTTGGTAATATTTATACCTGAAAGGTGCCTTGTTTGACGTAAGTTTTTGGACATAAGACGTCAATAAAGATGTCACTAGGAAGTGATCGTCTATCAGTGCTCATTAGAGTTCTATTACTAATCAAAACACAGCAAGCGGGGATTTTCAGATTGCTGAGTTTTTATCTTGTTGAAGAACTCGGAGTGTTAATCTAGGAATCTCAGATAGTAACTTCTGCTATGTCATTGCACTAATTGGTTGCAAAGGAAGTGGCAGAGAAAGCTATTCTGGAATGTGGCTCTGTTCGTGTGAGGCCAGAGACGAGTTTCTGAATATTGCACTTGAACGGTTGTGCCAATATTGGGAATAAATGGATTTATAGCCGAATAGGGGCATAAGGTCACAGTATCGATCAGGGTCCTAGATTAGAACGCAACACCAGATACTATAATTTTTTTATTTATTTTTACACACAATTCACTGGTTGGGTATGCACTTTTTTAACTTCACAATGTGATATGGAAATGATTTTAGGATAAATTTCAGGCATTTTAAGCCGATAGTAATAAATTGAAAACAATTATTATGGAAATTATCCTAATATGGATGGAGATAACCAATCTACAACATTTATGTATACATTAGGTGGCTAAATCCCTTTGCAAGGAATGAACATGTTTTTTATGTCCATTGTGATGTCATTAACACTTGCACTTTAAAAAGCGGAGTAAAATGTCTAGGAGTTGTCATGTGATCAAGGGCGGGATCGCCCGAAATGCATCATGGCAGTCTGGCAATAAACTAAAAGTATTGCATGATATATGGGTCCACGTCTGTCTTTTTCCTGAAAAATTACTTGGAGCTGTGAGCGAGTTGAAGTATATATATATATATATATATATATATATATATATATATATATATATATATATATATATATATATATATATATATATATATATATATATATATATATATATATATATTACCTACTGGCGGTCGCCAGTAGGTATATATAGTTAGGATTTTTTCCCTATGGGATTTCTGAAAATTCTATGTCTAATAACTTTGGCGTTTGTGGACAGAATCGGCTGAAATTTTCAGGAAAATGGCACATTTTGTTTCTGAGCAGCTCCTGGAAATTTGGGGGGGTTCGTCAAGGGGGGGCCGAGAAAAAAGGGGGGTCCCAAAACACGTTTTTCCCATGTTAATTTCCATAGGGCGGTTGGACTCACTTTTAGCCCGAACGGCTGAATGGATTTTCACGAAACTTGGCAAAATTGTAGGGACTGTTAGCCCGATGTGCCTTTGCTAGGTCTCAATATATGTGCTTCAGTGGATTTTGAGAAATTAACGTTTAAATCAAGATATATATCTGTAACAGCGCTCCGGGCAGCGATCTGGTTAGCGAACCTTTCGCGTATCGGAACTTTGCGATGCGAAGCTGATTGGCCCTCCGGTGTCTGTCAACATTCTAAACAGTCCGGAGCGGCCGCCATCTTGTCTCCCGGTAGGATCGAGAGACAAGAGGAGGCCAAAACAAAGGGGGAAATTACCATAAGGGGGCATAGTAGATCCTCGTTGACCCCCTAGGTTTTATGTGGAGGTTTTAAAAGGGCCTAGGAGGGTCCAAAAAAAAAAAAAAAAAATTTTTTTTTTTGCGTGGTAAGCGCCAAGTTCGCGAACCGGAAAGCGTTCTGGGCAGCGAACTTTATGGATAAAAGAATGAAAGACTTTTCTAATACTGTATGTTAATTATTTGTTGGTTTTGTTGATTATTTTTTAATTTTTTTATTTTTTAAGCAATTATTTATTATTGTGATTGTGTTTCAAAATTTAATAACATTTCTAACATTTAACTAGTTTATGAATTACATATAAAAATGATTAAAGACTCAAACAATTTTTTAATATTACATACAATTTTATTTTTCGGATTGTTTTTCAAAATTTAATACAACGTCTAGCATTTCACTGTCTGATATGTGTTCTTGTTCAGTGAACATAAGTTCCAACATTTGACCGTCATCATAATGCAGTAAATGATCCACAGATTCTACACATTGAACTAATTCATGGTCCCGTGATTCATCCATGAAATTTGAGTCATCATTGTCCTCAATAACTTTTTCTGTGTTGTTCTCCAGAACAATTTCGAAGGAAACATTTTGCTCACCTTCCATTTTATTGCTGTAATTTGCATAAAAAATAAATATATCAGTAGAGATAGGGCACTGTTGGGTTTAAGTTCAGACAGGCACTTGTGAGTTTATAACAGAGAAGTAATCTATGGGCACTGTATGGTTTCAGGCGTGAAGTAGTACTATTAAAAAGTGCCTGTGAAGAAGCCTAAGTAAATTCATAATTATACCACAGAAACCTAAATCAGTCCATAATTATAATAAAGAAGCCTTTCTGAATGTCTAACTCTTACAGAGGGATAGTATATAACTATCTGAAAAAGTTTACCATATTTACTTATAGTGCACAATATACTTCAGTTTTAAAAATAACAACTTACCTTTAGAAACAAGTTGATGTTATTAGTGATATTCTAAATGATATATACAACAACAAGTAGTAGTCAAAATGGCTGTGTTTCCTTCTCTTCCTTTATATATATTCAGGTATATAACCAATCAAATGTCAGGTAATAAAAGTAGAAAATGAAAGTAACATTTTCATTGGTTGTCAATTCCAACACTTCAGATGTGTTTTGTGAAGTAATTTACCTCACGGTACTTAGAGAGGTCTACAGGCTTCATGGCTAAATGGAATTTCAATCAAATTTGTGAAAATGAAAGGGATTGTTATGTAGTATGAGCTAATCTATATTTGGTGAGAGTGACTCTAGTCGTTTTTCTGTAAATTACTTTCCCACCTTTTTTTTGGACCGCTTTCCGGGAAGCGGCCCGGTTCGCGAACCTTAAGCGTCACGGGAGTCCACCATTTTGTGTTTCGGTCGCATTAAGATACAAGATGGAGGACAAATAATGTTTAGAATGGGTAGACGGGGTCATGGTAGACTTACCTTGACCCTCTAGGTTTTCTGAGGGTGGCTGAGGAGGTTTATATGTGCGGAAAAAAACATTTTTTTTAAAAATTCCGCGAGGTTAGCTTTCGGTTCGCGAACCGGGTAGCGCCCCGGGGAGCGAATTTTGTGGAAAATTAATGAAAAAAGTTAGAAAAAAATAATAATTGTGAGTGATCAGATGAAGGGTAGCTCTGAGAAGAGCTTTTGGGTTTATGGTACATTTAGGTACTTATAAGTAGGTACCAATGCACAGTCTTAAATTCAGAATGAAAATTCTGTTGCCCTCATCTGAGAAGTGAACTCCATCTCCTCTGTAGATATCTTGCATGTAGTAACGCAAGTTATTGTTGTACAGAGAGCCCATTCCATGGTCTCTCATGAAAGCTGAAACAGATTTGTTTACATGCTTCCTCGCTTTCTCAATTTGTGGACAAAATTGGTTGGACCACCTCCATTTCTGTCTTTGGCATATATTGGAATATACCAAGGCAGTTTGAGGAAAAAGTGCCAATAATTGCTCAAAGGTGTCCTTTAAAAGCATTTCCAGACCTACCCCTGTCAAAGTGCCCAAATCATTACCTCCACAGTGCACAATTAACAGGTCAGGTTTTGGCAAATGCATAAAGGTTTTCACCAATGGTATCAATTGGTGACATTTTAATCCTCTTTGGCCCAACCACTTAATTTCCACATCTTGTAAATTGAGGTTAGGTAAATTTCTGTTTTCAGCATACCTTTGAGCCCAGTGGATGTAACTATGTCCAACAATCCAGACCTTAAACATGGTGGGAGAAGGTTGTTCTGCAGTCAGATGAAGTGTGGTAATGAAAGGGCAGTTGAAACAGTAGGAGTTTGTAAAGAAAAAAAACTGTGGTTTTCAATGCTAATGAATCATTAGCAGTGATTGGTGCATTTCCGTTTCTGAAAACAGAAAGTTAGGGTGCATGGATGTGTTCTTTGAAAGATGTAATTTGAATGGTCAAGGAAGAAACATTTAATGAAAGATTGCACTGGATACGCAGGTGCACTGAGAGTTCAGAGTTCAATTGAAACATTGTTGTGTGAATTTGCAAACATGAGAGGTCTTCCAGGAGGTGGTTGCTATGGAAACAAGGCAGACAGGGCAGAGGGGGGGAGGGTTTTGATTTGAAAAAAGTGAGGGAAGAGGTATGATTGGCTAATATGAGAGATATGTGAAATGAATATCTGTATTTCTGTGCTTTCAATAGCTGCAGCCTTTGGAGTGCATCCTTTTTCTTCTGCTGAAGACAATTTGGTGTATTTCTTAGACTGTTTTGAAAACTCAAAAAATATTTGCTAAGGTGAGAAAAAATTTATTTAATTTAGATAGAGAATAGTATGATTTAAGGAGAAAATGATGAAGAAAGCTGTGTTTTTAAAATGTGGTTTTGTCTCTAGTGATATAGTAATAGAATTAGTTTCATAGAGAAATTGTAACTGCATATTTGGTGTAACATTCTGGCATGCAGTAACACAAGTTATTGTGGTACATGGAGCCCATTCCATGGTCTGTTATGTAAGCTGAAACAGATATGTTGCTTTTAAAAACGATTTAAGAAATCAATTACATTTCTGGATATGTACTGCTAGAGCTTCATAGGTTGTTTTGAGCCATATTTATAAGGTATTTGAGTGTCTAAGATGTTATGTTTTCCTTTTAAAATGTAAAGTGTTCCTCATTGGGCAAGTGTCTTGTAAATACGCTCCCACTTATGCTTGGCAAATTTAGATTTTGATTATGGGAGTTACCTAGCCATGTTAATAGTGTCCCAAAAATGGTGCTAGGGAATTGCAGAAAACACTTTCATGTGTCTCAAGGACATTTTTAGTCATTTCTTCATGAATGCAGGTATACAATTGATTTATATGCTGTGTTTAAAAACGAATTTTGAAATCAATTAAATTTCAGGATATGTACTGTTAGAGCTTCATAGGTTGTTTGGGGTCATATTTAGAAGGCATTTTAGTGTCTTTGATGTTATTTTTCCCTTTTTAAATGGAAAGCGTTCCTCATGGGGCCCTGAGCAGTTCTTAGCCATGTTATTTAATAGGAAGTGGATAACATGGCTAAGAGCATTTGCTGGAAAATGCATGAATATCGCGGACTTTTCTGCGATGTTATGTTTACCTTTTTAAATGGAAAGCGTTCCTCTTGGGGCAAGTGTCTTGTAAATACGCTCCCACTTGCGCTTGGCAAATTTAGATTTTGATTATGGGAGTTACCTAGCCATGTTAATAGTGTCTCAAAAATGGTGCTAGGGCATTCCAGAAAACACTTTCATGTGTCTCAAGGACATTTTTAGTCATTTGTTCATGAATGCAGGTATACAATTGATTTATATGCTGTGTTTAAAAACGAATTTTGAAATCAATTAAATTTCAGGATATGTACTGTTAGAGCTTAATAGGTTGTTTGGGGTCATATTTAGAAGGCATTTTAGTGTCTTTGATGTTATTTTTCCCTTTTTAAATGGAAAGCGTTCCTCATGGGGCCCTGAGCAGTTCTTAGCCATGTTATTTAATAGGAAGTGGATAACATGGCTAAGAGCATTTGCTGGAAAATGCATGAATATCGCTGACTTTTCTGCGATATTCATGTATTGCGGCCGTTTTTTTTCGCATTTGCGAGCAGTTCTTAGCCATGTTATCCAATGGGAGGTGGATAACATGGCTAAGAGCATTTGCTGGATAATGCATGAATATCGTTGACTTTTCAGCGATAGTCATGCATTGCGGCTGTTTTTAATCGCATTTGTGATAAACAATTACATTTCTTGATATGTACTTTTAGAGCTTCATAGGTTGTTTGGGGCCATATTTAGAAGACATTTTAGTGTCTTTGATGTTATGTTTACCTTTTTAAATGGAAAGCGTTCCTCTTGGGGCAAGTGTCTTGTAAATACGCTCCCACTTGCGCTTGGCAAATTTAGATTTTGATTATGGGAGTTACCTAGCCATGTTAATAGTGTCTCAAAAATGGTGCTAGGGCATTCCAGAAAACACTTTCATGTGTCTCAAGGACATTTTTAGTCATTTCTTCATGAATGCAGGTATACAATTGATTTATATGCTGTGTTTAAAAACGAATTTTGAAATCAATTAAATTTCAGGATATGTACTGTTAGAGCTTCATAGGTTGTTTGGGATCATATTTAGAAGGCATTTTAGTGTCTTTGATGTTATTTTTCCCTTTTTAAATGGAAAGCGTTCCTCATGGGGCCCTGAGCAGTTCTTAGCCATGTTATTTAATAGGAAGTGGATAACATGGCTAAGAGCATTTGCTGGAAAATGCATGAATATCGCTGACTTTTCTGCGATATTCATGTATTGCGGCCGTTTTTTTTCGCATTTGCGAGCAGTTCTTAGCCATGTTATCCAATGGGAGGTGGATAACATGGCTAAGAGCATTTGCTTCAAAGGTTGTTTGGGGTTATACACCATTTTTGGGAAATTATTAACATGCCTGTCTAACTCCCATAATCAAAATCTAAATTTGCCAACCGCAGGTGGGAGCGTATTTACAATACATTTGCACCATGAAGAACGTAAAATAGCATACTAGACACTCAAATGCCTTATAAATATGACCCAAAACATCTTATGAAGCACTAGTAGTGCATATTTCCAGAAATGTATTGGTTTTCATTTAATGATTTACTTCATTGGTAGGCCTTCACATGTTTTTTTACCTTGGTTTTTTTCAGTGATAATCTTATCTGCAACCATGTGTTGGCCTCACCTCAAATAAACAAAACAGGTGATGGACTGAATGTGGATCAATGACACACATTCACCCCAGTCTAAAGATCTGGGCCTAAACAAATCTTTAGATAGGCTACATCTTATCGTCATCCTGAATTAATGATTTAAAATATTAGGGAGTGATTTATGAGTGTTGTATGCCTGTTTTGTACCATTGAGTGTCATTTTTGTGATGCAGTGCTGGTGGAAAATATTTGCTATGTTAAATAATTAGTACGGCATTAAGTTTTAGATGACTGTTATTTATTTACTGGTTGGTAATAGTGGTTAATAACATTTTATATTATATTTTTCCACAGATTCAACTGCAGATTCTTTCATAGTTTGTAAAATGCCTTCCAAAAGTAGAATAAGAAAGGCTAGAAAACGTCAAAGACAGCAGGATGATGTTTTAGTGCAGCAGTCCTCTTCCCCAAATACTTGTCAAAACACCAAGAAAGGTCCGGGTAAGAGCACGAAATCATTCTTAAGAAATATTTGTAGTAAAAAAAGTTTTGCTCAAAAAAATGTTTCAGTTCACAAAAAGAAAAGTAATTTAAATGGAAAGGAGAGACCCATCACAAATGTTACTGGTAGAGGAAGAGATAACTCTGTGCATGATAGTAGAAGGAAACAACAGTTTAGGGACATTCGAAATCGAATGTTCCGTAATAGGATATTAGTTAATTTATTGAAAAATATTAAAAAGAAAGGCCAACAGAAAGCGGCATTTTATAAGAAGAAGAAAAATGTAGAGAAAATTATTGATCATGCTTTTGAAATTAAGCGAAAGTTGTTTATTTTGGTAATCAATAGAATTAGGAAACTAAGCAAGGTAATTTCTGATTTAAAAACAAAAAGTAGATGGAAGAGAGTAGTAAATCGTACTAACTTTTGTGAAGTGTTTTCCGGAGAATGGATGCATAGTTCAAGTTCTGAGGCATTTTTTAATGAGGAGACTTATTTTCAGGATAATGATTTGGTGCATGCAGTTGACATCAGTGGTCGAGCTTATGAAGTGAAGGATGGTTGTCCAGTTGAAAAAGAACAACTTGTGACAACAGAGACAGAAGAGGCGCTAAGTGATGAGGTTTTAGGAAGACGTCCTAAGGGTCCTGTGTACATTTGGAAGTGTAGTTCTATTTGCAGTGTGCGACAGGTTTCCATCAATTTGCTTTCTGATTTTATACGGACATGTAATAAGAAAAGTTTGAAGCAGAAAATGAAGTTGTTGCAAGATTTAGATCCTTGCAGAGTGAGACAAATGACAGGTTTGCGTGGTCATTCACTGGCTTGTCTTTCCAGGAGAGTATGCCAGAGTGTTTTTCATCATTTCAGGATGCTAGCAGTGCATCATAATAAAGTGAGAAAATTAGTGAGAATGTTGTATTATGCTAAGAGTCCAGCAATTATGCTTAAACAATTATGTGCTGCTCTTTTGCATGGTTCTGAAATAGATGTGAAGAATATTTGTGAAGAAATTGAGTTTTGTTACTTTGGTAGTAAAGATGAGAATGTTCAAATTGACCCTGTAGTAGAGGGTAATGTGGAAGATAATGTACAGGTTTCCAGTACAGATAATTTTCAGAAGGAAATTGCCACGTTTCAGATGAAATCAAGTGAGAGGCCTAATTTCACTTGTTTATGTTGTCGACGCACTTATTATAAGAATCAGACTAAGGTAGTGGATTTATATGCAAAAAGTGAAAGGGAAAATAATAGTGAATGGAAGGATTTTGCCACATACTTGATGGTAGAGAATTATTTTGATTTGGGATCGGATCAACGTGTGTGTACTTATTGTTGTAATAAATTAAACCAAAACCAGATGCCTGCTAGGGCAGTTCATAATAATCTGGAATTGGTTGAGATTCCTTCTGAATTGAAGGATTTAAATACTTATGAATCTATTTTGATTCAAAGTATCCATCCCTTTCAGGCTATTGTAAGAATGGAGCCAAAGACAGGGAAGTTGCCTCCAGCAGATTTACAGAGAGGATTAAAGGGAAGAGTTGTTTATTTGCCTCTAGATTTGAACAAAAACATTAACACAATTGGAATAGAAAAAGTGGAAGAGGAACCTCTGGTTATCTTGGTTAATGGGGTTCCGACAAAGAATAAGAAAATATGGCAAGATTTAGTGGATGTTAGGAAAGTCAAAAAGGCAACAGTGTATTTGAAGAAAAATAATAAGTACTATAAGAATGTATATGTTGCAGAAGAGGAAGTAAGTGATGAAGAGGATAGCGATTTGTGTGCTGGCCAAATTGAGAAAGTAGAGACCTCTAAAAGTGAAGAAATATATGAACATTATAGTGTTCATCCTTTGCATTCCAAGGAAGTCATGGGGAATGCTATTGAGTTGTTTCAAATGAAACAAGCCAAAGGGAGTCCCATTAGTGTTTGGGAGGAAAGTTTGGAAGCTCGGTGTTTCCCACAGCTATTTCCCACAGGTCAAGGAGGAAGATATGATGAGCGACCTCATCAAATTCCTGCGTCTGAATACCGGACTTTACGATTGTATGCAGAAGATCCTAGGTTTCGGCAATGCATTCCCTATTTGTTTCATCTCCTGTTTGAAAGCGATCTGTCTGGACTGTCATATGCAGTGAACCACATCTTAAAAAGTGGTATACAGATGCGAAACATCTCGGCAAGTGACTTTATGCATAAAGTCAATGTCCAAGACAGTATTTTGGATTCTCACTTAATTAATCTCATGGCGTGTCAGCGTGGTACTAATGAGTACTGGTACCGTCGTCATGGTGATTTAAAATGTATGCTGAGGAACTTAGGAACTCCAACATGGTTCCTCACTCTGAGCTGTGCCGAGTATGGCTGGGAAGACTTACTTGAATTTCTACGAGAGGCAAATGGAAATATTGAAAACATTGAATTCAAGACACCTGGAGAACTGTGTTCTTTGGATCCAGTGAATGTATGCAGGTACTTCAATCATAGATTTGAAGCTATGATGTCTTTCATCACAAATAAAAAGAATCCACCTCTTGGAGAGGTGTTGGATTTCTTCTGGAGAAAGGAGTACCAAGCAAGAGGTGCCCCTCATATACATATGTTGTTGTGGATCAAGGATGCACCTAAATTTGGAACAGATCCGGATGAGTTAGTGATGAATTTCATCGAACAGTATTCTACGTGTGCTGTTCCAAACGCAACGGAGAAGAAAAGTCTAAGAGAACAAGTTCTACGTTTCCAAAGCCATCGTTGTGGAAAGTACTGTCGTCGTAAATTCAGAAACAAGGACAAGTTCTACACCAAATGTCGTTTCAACTTTCCACGACCGGTGATTTCTAAAGGAAGAGTGAACAGTTTGATGTCTTCGCTGCGACATAATGTGACGAGAAAATCACCCAAGAATACATACAATTTGAAAAGGAACGAAGAGTCCAAGTACATCAATGACTACAACCCAGTGATTTTGTCCATGTGGAATGCTAACATGGATATACAGTTTGTGGCTGACAACTGTATGGCTGTGGCTCGGTATGTGACATCTTACATCACCAAAAAAGAAAAGACCGAACTGAAGGATATGTGGGAGGACATTTCCCATGAAAAGAGCCTCAGCAAGAAGTTGTACAGTTTCAGTCTGAAGATGTTGTCGCATCGAGAAATCGGAGCTTACGAATGTTCTGACCGATTGTCTTCAGCAAGTCTCTATGCCAAATCCAGGAGTCTCGTTTGGGCGAGTCTTGGTCTTGCTGCAACGCGAAATCGAGTTCTAAAACCTGTCCGGGAAATTGAGTATTTGGCAGAAAAGGAACCAAACAGTACCGACATTTTGAAGACCAACATGTTGGATACATATTATCCAAATCGAAGCAGTCACCTTGAGAATGTTTGTCTATATGAGGTTCTCCAAAATTATATATTCAAGAGGAACATCAAAGAAGATATTGAGAAAGGAGTGTATGCTGTAATTGGAAGTGAGGGATGCCTGGTCAAGCAAAGAAAATGCCAATTAGTAAACCATCGAAAATTGAGTGGTGAATCTCCAGAAAAAAAGGAGTTTTTTTATTTAGCACTTTTGCAACTTTTCAAGCCTTGGCGTGCAGAAGAGGAACTGCTTGGAGATTTCCTCTGTTACGAAGACTCTTTCAATGCAGCCAAGGAGTCCATAGAATGTCCTGCTTTTTCTAAATATCAAGAAATGCTAACTTTGGAAATTGAGCAGGAAGCAACGATTGCAGCCGAGATTGCCAGAGACAGTTCTCAGGACAGTCAGAGTTCTGTTTCATTGAGTCAAGATCCACTTGGAGGACCTATTATCGAAAATGAAGCTGCCACTGCTATGAATGAAGTGGAAAGAGCCATGGCACATGCTCAGGAGGATTCAGTTAACTTAGAAGACTTGGAAAAACAACTCAACGTTGAGCAGAGGAAAATATATGATGAAGTTACCAAGGAAATTGAGCACGGATTAAGTCATGAGAAGAACAAGTGCTCATGTACATCGTTGAAGCCTGTCCAACTGTACGTGAGTGGAGAAGCGGGAACTGGAAAAAGTTTCCTCATTAAAGCAATCTCTTGTTATTTGCAGGAAAGGACTGAGTCATCGCTGTCTTGTGTTGTCACCGCTCCTACTGGACTGGCAGCACATAACATTAAAGGTATTACTTTGCATCGTCTACTGATGCTGCCGGTGGAGCATGACAACAAATTACAATACAACAAGTTATCTGGAGATGCTTGCTGTGAAGTTTCAAGAGTCTTGAGGAAAATGAAACTACTTATCATTGACGAAGTAAGCATGGTTTCCAATGTCATGCTTGCCTTTGTGCATTTGAGAATGCAAGAAGTACTTAAAACTGAATATGATGTGTTATTTGGTGGGAAACACATCATTGTTTTCGGAGATCTTCTGCAGCTGACACCAGTAAAAGGTCAACCTGTGTTCAAAATACTCACGCATGAAGATACCAGGAAGTGCCTAGGGAGCATTGGCAACGTCAATATATGGTTAAACTTCAATTATGCAGAACTGCATCAAAATATGCGTCAGGCAAAGGATGAAGATTACAAGAATATTCTACAAGATATTAGAATTGGAAAAGTGACTGAGCATGGGAAAGAAGCTTTAAATGCACGATTACTGTCAAATTTATATCCCAAACAAGAGATTGTGCCTGAGAATATTTTTCAGAAAATTACTGAGAAGAAATCCGGGATATGTCTCATGCCAACTCTTGCAGAATGTGCCATCTTCAACAACAAAATGTTGAATTTAGAAAAGCAAGAGATTGTGAAACTTGAAGCTATCGACAAATTAGAGCATATGGGATCAACAATTATTTTGTCAGACAATTTGAAATCAAAATTGGATTCATTAGAGAAGACTATATCTAAAACAGCGGGTTTTGAAAAGACCTTGAATGTGTGTTTAAATTGCCGAATTATTTTGAGAAGGAATTTACATGTAGAAAGAGGTCTGGTAAATGGATCAATGGGTAATGTTGTTGATTTTGAGAAATACAGAAATAGAGATGGAATAGAATTTTTAAGAATTAAATTTGATGGCATTGAGGAAGTACAGCAAATTGGTCGTTGTTCTGCTAGGTTTTTGCTTGTTAAAGATTTATATGTTCGCCATAAACAGTTTCCTGTTTGCTTGGCATATGCGGTGACAATCCATAAATCGCAAGGTTTAAGTGTAGACTGCATTGGTGAATATTGGCAGTTCTGTGTTCAAGGAGGGTATGGCATATGTGGCATTGTCACGAGTTAGAACTTTATCGGGATTGTACTTGATTGACTGTGATGTCACAAACATTTGTGCGGATCTAGATTGTGTTAAGGAATACAATAGGTTAAGAAGAGAGTATGCGCCACATTTGCCTCAATATCCTTTGTTTGAGAAACGTGTGGTAGGCCGCAAACGTAGAAATAGCAGTAATAGTAGGGAGGTTGTTGCAAAAAGACTAAAAGTCAATGAACCGAAAATTGTTAGCAGAAAGAAAGTGGATTCTGTTGAAGATGTTGTCGGTTTTCAATTTGAAAACAGTTCTGGTGTCAACTGCTATGCAAATGTAGTGGTTAATGTTCTCTTTTCACTAGAGAGTTTAAAAGAACAGATTCTGTTGAATTCTGAACAAATTTTATGCTGTTTGTTGAATTCTGTTTTCGAGAAATGTAGCACTGATCGAACAAAAGTAGAAAGTGTGTCTGAAGTTCGTTATCTGTTAGATGAATGTTCAGGTCAAACAGACTTCTCTGAAAATAATCAGCAAGATTGTCAGGAGTTTTTAATGTATATGCTTGATATATTGCAAGTTGAGGGTGTAGATGTAGATCACCTGTTTGGGCTTTCTTATCAATGGCAGCATGACTGCGAGAATTGTAGGGTATCAAGTACTACTAGTGTAGACTCAGAAAGATTTATATATTTAACTTTGCCAGACAGTAAATCAGTCTCCTTTAATAAGCTAGTAAATGCAGCGGATCACAACATGGAGTGTAGCCAATGTAAATCTGAAATGATGTCAACATTACTTATACGTAGATATGGACAGTATGTCATTTTAATGATGCAACGATGTAGGCCTGATGGATCAAAATTGTCAACTTTAATAAAAAAATGTGTGGCTTCTCAGCTTTCAATATCAGGAAGGACTTTTGTAACTGTAGCAATTATCTATCACGATGGTCCTTCAACAACTTCAGGACATTATACAGCTTATTTAAAGTCTCGAAACGGCTGGTCATTCTGCAATGATTCCGTTGTAAGTTTCAAAAAAAAATTGCCGTTTGACCTTAAAAATTCTTACCTGGTGTTTTTAAAACCAAAATTTTAAAGAAAGAATCTCGAGATTTCCTGTGAAGAATTGGAAAAGGTTCATCAAGTTGAGGGAATGTAAGTCTGCAATGCTGTCTAGATTATTGGTCCAAAACTTTTAATTATAATGTTATTTTGTAAAATCCGACTATATAAACCTGATGCAAGTAAGTCTGCTTCATAGTAAGCAGTATCAGTGTCATAGGAAAAGGAGAACATGAGTGACAAAGAAGAGTAAGATATTAGTAGTCCAGGATTGTGAAAATAATCTCAAATGTTTTCTTTTTGCAAGTTGCGAAAATAGAAAATGTCGGGATTTGATTGGAAGAATTACAAGACTTGCGAATCGCGGCAACATGATTTGGCCTAGTGGAAACATGTGATAGAATGAGAGAAGTCTTTTTTTCTATGTAACATATTTTTCGTATCGATGGAGGTTTTCTTTCAGAAAGTGGCGGGCTGAAAATATTTATAGCACAACAGAGTGGATGCTGTTCATAGGAGATCCTTCAACGTCATTGAAAGTAAGTTAATTTTAAGGAGTTTTGAAATCAGATTTCTTAGGTTGTATGGGTTTTTTAAACACAGTCATTTTGATTGTGTTTTTTTTTCCCCGCTGTTACATGATGAATATCTTCAAGTCACTGATTTAAGTGAAATTTGATACATTCTGAGAACAGCAAAAATCAACCATTTAACATGTATAATTAATGTTATGCTTTTTGTACTTATGATATACATTTAGAAATGTGAGGTAGATATGGAGAAGCTGATTTTCTGTAAGTGTCAATTTTAATGCTTACAGTGCTGTACTTCTGGGTACTGTTTTTTTTTAAAAAAAAAGAAATAGGCCTCACCTCAAAGAAAGCTCTTGAAAGTACACATCTTATTTGCATCCTAAAACAATCATTTAAAATGTTAGACACAATTTTATGATGGCTTTACATCTTTTTTGCGCTGCATTTGCATCACTATTGTGAGACATTAGCAGTGCAAAAAAAGCACCATGTTCCAAAATAGGCCTCAGTTATTCAACATCAAGATACAGTTTTTTGTAAAATATATATATTTAGGATTGTGTAGGGGACGTAGAGAAGCAGAGACTTCTGTAAATGTCAAAGTTGTTGAAAAACTGTTTGTTCTTGAACCTTTTCCCTTGTCTTTTCTAATTTTTAAGTACATGTTTTAATATTTTTGGAAATGTTTGTTCTCTGTTTCACAGATTGAAAGTATGAAAAAATATTTTAAAAAGGTAACAAGAATTATAAGGTAAATGTTTTCTACTCTTTTTACCCGCAATGCACTGCTGATGATGTCACTGACACTATCTCTCATTTACTCTTTATAGCTGTCTTTCTTTTTACATTATTCTCTGTTTACTTCCCTTATACTAACTCTTCTTTTTTTTAAAAAATATTTTTTTAGTTCGCTTAAAGTTCGCGAACCGGTCAGCGAACTTGAAGCGAACCAAAAGAAATAGAGCTTGCCAGAGTGATAAACATTCTAGCAATTTTATTTGAAAGGGGAGGTAGTTCTGAAAAGAACATTTTTTTTTTTGTTTTTGTTGTTTTATATATTTTTTTTTTTTCTGAACATTTTTTGATTTTTTTGTATTTTTAGAACAGTTTTATGTTTTTTTTGTGTTTTTTATGGAGGGGAAACAACAAAAAAACAGGCATTGAAAACGGCTCAACAGGAGCAAAAAAAAAATTACTTCTTGGGTGCATTAGGGCACTTATGGTTTTCGAACACCATATTAATCAAGTTGATGCTCATGTTCCCATACGACAACATTGCACCGCAATATATACAAGTAAACCTCATATGTTGGAAATTTGGTTGAATATTTGGCACAGTTTCCTGTGCCTCTCTTCCTGACAAAGACATTGATGAGGTAGATCTGGCCACAGGAGTTGTCGGGGGATTGTCTTGTAGGTCCCTTAACTCAGTTCAAGGGATGCCACCTGGTCATATGTCGATGCATAGTATAGTTGCCCATACTATATTTCTACTCTGTGCCTCTTGACAATCTGTAATCACAGATGAGGCAGGTGGCATATTTCGCATTCACCTTCTTCTCCCCTGGAGGGATGGAAAAAAACTGCCAGATGAAACTAGTTTTTCTCTTTGAAACACGGGGCAACTCTGGGATAAATTGTTGTTGATCTGGATCCTCTTCTTCTTCTTCCTCCTCTTCCTGCTCTCTGTTGGAGGTAAATTGACTGGGTGGTCCTCTCTTCTTATGAGGAGGTTGAGGTGGTGGTGGGGGTCCACCAGCTGCAGCAAGTACAGAAGCCATTGCTCAATTGTAGGTAAATGGTCTTTCTCTCACCAAGATGAAAGTCAGAGTGAGGAAATAAGGAGGGGTTTACATGATTTGGGAAAAGCAAAAGTTCTGAACCAATGAAAAGTGTTATTTTTAGGTCACATGACCTAGTCATACATCATTTGGAAACCAAAAGTGAAATGAACCAATGAAAAGTTTGATAAACAAGTCACATGACCTGTTCCGCTTACGTTACGCGGTGCGCGCCGCGTCCTGGATCGCTTCCGGTTCGCGGTCCGGAGCACTTCCGGGAGCGCTAACGCGGCGCGTCATTAGACGTATTACGCGACAACGTGATACGTCGCGCTTCCGCGACGCGTCACAGTTCCGCTAACGTAACGTTGACCGGTTCGCGGACTAGGTCGCGGCATCAAGATGAGCTAACGGAAAGCTTCCCGGTTCGCGAACTAGAAGCGAAGGAAAAAAAATATTTAAAAAAAAATTATTAATAAACATCTAAAATATATTTTAAGATTTAAAGAAGAATACATTTTACAGTTACAGATGTTAGCTTTTAAAAAACCAATGAAATTCACAGAAAAAACCATAGGTTATAGACCATATATAGTTAGGAATTTGCATTTACAAAACCTTGAAAATTCAGTGAAAAAAACATAGGTTATAGACCATATATAGTTAGGGATTTGCATTTACAAAACCTTATTTTACTCGCATAAAACCATTGAAATTCCATATATAGTTAGTTGCGCTAACTATATATCGCGCACCCGCAATCCACTGCTGATGATGTCACATATTACATCATTCATGACATGGTCAGTGACATCACTGATGACATCACTGATGACAACATCCAGTGACTGTATGTTTCTGTAAAGTGTAAATATGTCTTACATATTGAAGAATGAGTGGATGTATAAGTGTCTGGATGAAGGATTTAGTAGGTGCATGACTGACTGTATGAGTGAGTGATTAAATATGTCTCACTGAGTGCATGGGTTAGTGACTAAACTGTCTTAATTTGTGCATCATTATGTCTGTTGTTCTGTAAACTGCTGCATGTGTTGATAAGTAGCTATATGAGTAACTATATGGGTTATTGATTGGTAGCCCAGGTATTTGTATGGGAGACTGAGTGTGTGTGTGGGTGGCTGGGAGGTGTATGACTCTGTGCATAGATGTGTGAGCAGTGGATTCACTAGATGTATGGGTTCAAAAGTGCATGTGGAAACAGCTGTATGGGCGGTTGACTGTGTGCATGAGTGTATTGGTGAGTGAATGGATATCTCAGTGCTACATGTCAAAGTAAGTACATATGTAAACACAGTACATGTGAGAGTTGACATATATAAATTACTGTGCATAAGAGCCAGTGAATGTGTGAGTGGCTGTATGGATCATTGAGAACTTGTATCAGTGATTGTATAAGAGAGTAAATATGTGTTCGAATATGTTTGAATAAGTAAGGTGTGTATAAATGTATAGTTGAGGAAATGGAGGTGTGATTGATTCTTTGCATGACTGACTAGGTGTGTGAGTAACTCCATGAATGAGTGACAGTCTGTAAGTGTCTGTTTACACTGAGTGTATCTAAGGTTATATTAGAGTCTGAAGAGGTTCATCGTATTATCATATGAATGATGTCATCAGTGATGTGATCAGTCATGTCAAATGAGATGTCATCAGTGATTTCATCAGTGATGTCATTTGAGATGTCATTTGAGATGTCATCAGTGATGTCATCAGTGATGTCACTGACCATGTCATGAATGATGTAATATGTGACATCATCAGCAGTGGATTGCGGGTGCGCGATATATAGTTAGCGCAACTAACTATATATGGAATTTCAATGGTTTTATGCGAGTAAAATAAGGTTTTGTAAATGCAAATCCCTAACTATATATGGTCTATAACCTATGGTTTTTTCACTGAATATATATATATATATGCATATATGCATATATATATATATATATATATATATATATGCAACCCAGTGTAAGAAGTCAGCCAAAACTCGTCGATCAGAGAATTTTTTCTTCTTCTAATTATTGTGTACAGCTGTAGAATAAACTGAAGTTTGCGCATGGAAAGATAAAATGAAGCAAAGCAGTGAAAAAGAAAACCTTCCTCTTGGATGTTGCTTCTCTGGATCGTGCCGCTTCTTAAAGTATATACGTCATTGGCAGCAGATGACATACAAAGAAAAGCCAGCAGTGGAAATATATATATATATATATATATATATATATATATATATATATATATATATATATATACAATGAAAAAACCATTGGTTTTAGGCCATATATAGTTAGGGATTTGCATTTACAAAACCTTATTTTACTCGCATAAAACCATTGAAATTCCATATATAGTTATAAGCGCTAACTATATATCGCGCACCCGCAATCCACTGCTGATGATGTCACATATTACATCATTCATGACATGGTTAGTGACATCACTGATGACATCACTGATGACATCTCAAATGACATCACTGATGACATCACTGATGACAACATGCAGTGACTGTATGTTTCTGTAAAGTTAAAATATCTCTTACATATTGAAGAATGAGTGGATATATAAGTGTCTGGATGAAGGATTTAGTAGGTGCATGACTGACTGTATGAGTGAGTGATTAAATGTGTCTCACTGAGTGCATGGGTTAGTGACTAAACTGTCTTAATTTGTACATCATTATGTCTGTTGTTCTGTAAACTGTTGCATGTGTTGATAAGTAGCTATATGAGTAACTATATGGGTTATTGATTGGTTGCCCAAGTATTTGTATGGGATACTGAGTTTGTGTGTAGGTGGCTGGGAGGTGTATGACTCTGTGCATAGATGTGTGAGCAGTTGATTCACTAGATGTATGGTTTCAAAAGTGCATGTGGAAACAGCTGTATGGGCGGTTGACTGTGTGCATGAGTGCATTGGAGAGTGAATGGATATCTCAGTGCTACATGTCAAAGTAAGTACATATGTAAAACACAGTACATGTGAGAGTTGACATATATAAATAACTGTGCATAAGAGCCAGTGAATGTGTGAGTGGCTGTATGGATCATTGTGAACTTGTATCAGGGATTGTATAATAGAGTAAATATGTGTTAGTATATGTTTGAATAAGTAAATTTTGTATAACTGTATAGTTGAGGAAATGGAGGTGTGATTGATTCTTTGCATGACTGACTAGGTGTGTGAGTAACTCCATGGATGAGTGACAGTCTGTGAGTGTCTGTTTACACTGATTGTATCTAAGGTTATATTAGAGTCTGAAGAGGTTCATCGTATTATCACATGAATGATATCATCAGTGATGTTATCAGTCATGTCAAATGAGATGTTTTCAGTGATGTCATCAGTGATGTCATTTGAGATGTCATCAGTGATGTCATCAGTGATGTCACTAACCATGTCATGAATGATGTAATATGTGACATCATCAGCAGTGGATTGCGGGTGCGCGATATATAGTTAGCGCTTATAACTATATATGGAATTTCAATGGTTTTATGCGAGTAAAATAAGGTTTTGTAAATGCAAATCCCTAACTATATATGGCCTAAAACCAATGGTTTTTTCATTGAATTTTCAAGGTTTTGTAAATGCAAATTCCTAACTATATATCCACTATAACCTATGTTTTTTTCTGTGAATTTCATTGGTTTTTTAATAGCAAATATGAAAAGCTTTAAAATGTCAAGTACGTGATAGATGAAAATTTTTTCGTATTTATGCACGCTGATGTGCTTTGAACGCTGCACCCCCCCCCCCTCCCCTCTTTTGTCTTAGTAGTACTCTCTCTTTGCAGATAGTGAACGGTAGTTAACGCAAGCCTTTCCCCCCTTTTTAATCCGTCGTGCCTGCTTGTCTCTCCATTTGATTGATTGTTGTCCAAGCATTTACTGTTTTAGAATTGGTTCTCTTTGGTTCATTCTCTATTTACAAACAAGCACAAAGTCGCAATACTCTGTTTAGTCTTTGCAGATAGTGAAAAATCATGTAAAAAAAATAAAAGTAATCGAGCAAAATCAGTAGGCCACTAATTGGATCTCTTTTTGACCTCGCTAAAATAGAAATATTAGGAACAACCCTTCATGAGAAATACGAAAATAGTGAGATGAACTGAGCTCCACACCATGAGGGCTGCAAGACAGCTCGGCTCCATTACCCATCCCGCACAAAATAACGACAAACCCTATGCAAATATTAAAAATATAGACAACACACCAGCAAAGAAACAGGGTAAAACATTTTATTAAAAAACTATTTACATAACGTTGGTTTATAAGATGATATCAGTAGTGGACCGATGTGTGAATAGATCAAAAGCAGCACAAGGCTCCAAGATCCGGATGGCAAGCTCCTGGATGTTGGGTGCCATAGTTTAGAGTTCTGACTTTGGGCCTTTTTCAATGCCTGTGCTTTGTTGAATCAAAATGGCGCCTTGACACAAAGCTGACTCAAGCGTTGCTACTGATGCTATGCAGACCAAAACTGGTTTTCAGTTTGTACATTTTTCTAGATTTTTCAATCCAAGTTTGGTTGACTTTGTAGAACGATGGCTTCAAATTTTCAACATACGGTGTGGTGGCGCTGACTGGGAGGGGGCGCTTCCCTCCTGCCCCCTCCCCAAGTAAGATTTTCATACGTGAAAGTACGTTAATGGTTTTGGTCCCTGAGATGCTTCGATGTCACTGCCATTCTCAAATAGCATAAGTTCTGGATGTTGGGTGCCATAGTTAAGAGTTCTGAGCAGTGCTTGTTATACTGTCTGAAGCTTATTTCCACCTACTGCAGCTTCACTATTCTCAAAGTAAGTGAGTGTCGTTTGTGGACCTGACTGCATAAGAAAACAATGTGATATGTTAGCTTCCTAAACAGCTTGACGGAGGCCCCTGAGGGGCGGTGTGATGGCCATGGACTCGGAGAAGACGCTTGGCTCCGACACCCTCCCCAAGTCTTATAGCACTGCTGTAGCCTGAGATCGCCCCGACATAGGCGGCCGGCTCCCGGGGTCCGGTGGAACTTTTTGCCTTTTGATGACTCTTCAATTCTGGACCTTGTCCCACAATCCGTTTGACCTGAAGACAAGCTGTAGTGGGGCGCCCCTTTACCGATTTAGTTGCCATTCCGCCCGCTTTTGCTACACTGTGCCTCTTCCGCCATTCAGCTGTTTACCGCCCGCTCTTGCGACTACAGCGTCTCGCTCATCATGTAGTTGAGTTGCTCCCGCTCTTGCGGTGCAGCGATAGGCGGCTGCCACAGGACTCTCAAAATGGCGGCCGGCTCTTCGGTTTTGGGCCTGGTCCACTAAAATGGCCCTGGGACACCTTGGAACTCGGACGCTTCCTTGATAGGGCTTGGGTCCCATTCTCGATAGCGTCCCCTCAGCCGTGAAGATTCTACAAAAGTCTTGGGGGCCTCCGACTCCCGCAGGCTTCTGGTGGGGAGCGGCTGCCATGATTGCTCGTGGAATGGCCACGACGGAGCTACGAGATGGTAGTGGTCTCATGCTGACGCCAGCTTTAGTCTGAAACATCCAGAAACACTGTAGACTACCAATTCGATCAGTTCCGGTAGCGCCCCAACATGACCCGGAAGAGAAGAACTTGCCCTCCCCTCTTTGACTGATGGTTCTTGTTGCCTGTCTCCTCTGTTGTCATTTAACAGAACTTTTTGGACTGCTGAAAGGGGTTGTGTTCTGAACGCTGGTTGGTGGAGACATTTTGACTATATTCTTGACCTACGTTGTCGCGTAATGCGTTATATGACACGCCGCGTTAGCGCACCCGGAAGTGATCCGAGGCGCGGCGCGCAGCGCGTAACGTAAGCATAACAGGTCATGTGACTTGTTAATAAAACTTTTCATTGGTTCATTTTACTTTTGTTAATTTAATGATGAAAAGCTTGGTCATATGACCTAAAAATTACGCTTTTTATTGTTTTCGAACAATATTTTTTTTTCAAACATATGTTATAATATTCCAGGCTAATGTACTTTCCCGGAAAATTTACAACTGTCTTGTAAGTAAAATATATTCCTTTTTCGAGAAAAAGGGCGTTTCTTCCTTCCATGACGGAGCCGTTGAGTAAAAGAGATTCGGCCTGCTGTCTTAGTCGCCGATACGCCTGATTATCAGATTCTTATCGATCACTTTATGTTGCAGACATGAAAAACACAACTGCCCTTGACCATTTATCTTTACTGCGTTCCTACATATTATACCTTTTATCCATCATGTAATTGGACTGCTTTATTTCACTTGCCTTTTACTGATTCGAAAACAGTGACTAAAAGTAAAAACTTTACCAATGTAAATACTACTACCGTGTTTTGTTTTAAAAACCTTTATTGTGAAAATGTCAGTATACAAATACGGGCCTATAACCACGTGGGCCGGCCACGGAGCAAACTGAAATCGTATATGATGAGGACACATTTACACTGTAGAGGAACGTAACGAGCGGGCCATTAGGTTGCAAGAACTAAGGTGTCTAACAGTTGCGGAATCGGTGGACATACATTTTGTAATTAAAATAGGACAGGGCCACTTACAATAACATTTTCTAGATATACATTTGCGGGCAAGGAGTTACAAGTCCCATTTATACCGGCGCCATTTTGGGCGAGGCCGGGCAGGTCCAAGATATAGTCAAAATGTCTCCACCAACCATCGGCCAGACCAGAACCCCTTTCGGCCCTTTATGCTACAAGATGTTGTCTTCCATTCAGAAAATATTGTTGGCAGCATTTTGAAAGGAAACAGAAACAGCCGTTCTCCTAGTGAGTTTCACATTGTTACATTTAGGAAGAATGTTGAAGAGTAGTATGTGGAAAATCTGAAACAATTTTTCTACAAACTCTCAATCAGACTTGGATGGAAAAAAAAAACCTGAAGAATGTACAAACTGAAAACCAATTTTTGTCTGTATAGCATCAACAGTAACGCTTGAGTCAGCTTTGTGTCAAGCCGCCATTTTCATTCACTCAATAGCGTCCCCCTACACACATTCAGGGACCTGGTCGTGTCTTCAGATAAAACGGATTGTAGGAAAAGAAGCAGAAAGGAAAAGGAAAAAAGTTCCGCTGGACACCACCTTGGGCAATAGTGAAGCTGCAAAAGGTGCAAATAAGCTTCAGACAGTCTTCAACTTACTCTGATTCTTATAATAAACTTCAGATAGTCTTACAAGCACTGCTCAGAACTCTCAACTGAGGCACTCAACATCCAGGACTTGCCATTCGGATCTTGGCGCCTTGTGCTGGTTCCGACCTATTCACACATCGGTCCACTACTGACATCACCTCATAAGCCAACGGGGCACCCCACGCCGACTTTCGGCGCAGCATTGTAGGATGGCCACACCAGTGCGGCAACTTGCTGGACACAACATCGGGGCCATCCAGATCTCGGCGCGTTCGACTCACTGTACCGCAACAGTGACCGCAACTCAGCTGGACACGCTGTCTTTCGGCGCAGCATTGTAGGATGGCCACACCAGTGCGGCAATTTGCTGGACACCACCTCGGTGCCATCCGGATCTCGGCGCGTTCGAGTCACTGTACCGCAACAGTGACCGCAATTCAGCTGGACACGCCGTCTTTCGGTGCAGCATTGTAGGATGGCCACACCAGTGCGGCAATTTGCTGGACACCACCTCGGTGACATCCGGATCTCGGCGCGTTCGAGTCACTGTACCGCAACAGTGACCGCAACTCAGCTGGACACGCCGTCTTTCGGCGCAGCATTGTAGGATGGCCACACCAGTGCGGCAATTTGCTGGACACCACCTCGGTGCCATCCGGATCTCGGCGCGTTGTGCTGCCTTCGGCCTATTCGCACATCGGTCCGCTACTGACGCCGCCTCACGTGCCAACGGATTTTCTACGCTTTTTGTAGCCCTATGCCGCATAACAGGTCATGTGACTTGTTTATAAAACTTTTCATTGGTTCATTTTACTTTTGGTTTCCTAAAGATGGAAGGCTTGGTCATATGACCTGAAAATAACACTTTTCATTGGTTTAGAACATTTTTTTTTCCCAAACGATGAAAGCCCCACCTTGTTTCTGGATCATTCAGACTGAAGCTGGCGTCAGCATGAGAGCACCACCATCTCGTGGCTCCGTCGTGGTCATTCCGCGAGCAATCATGGCAGCCGCTCCCCACCGGAAGCCTGCGGGAGTCGGGGGCCCCCAAGACTTTTGTAGAATCTTCACGGCTGAGGGGACGCTTTTCGAGAATGGAGCCCAAGCCCTAGCAGGCAAGCGTCCGAGTTCCAAGGTGTCCCAGGGCCATTTCAGTGGACCAGGCCCAAACCGAGGAGCCGTCCGCCATTTTAAGAGCCATGTGGCAGCCGCCTATCGCTGCACTGCAAGAGTGGAAGCAACTCAACAACATGGTGAGCGAGACGCTGTAGCCGCAAGAGCGAGCGCAACTCAGCTAGATGGCCGCCACCTTTGGAGGCCCATTCACGCCGCCTCCCCCACCCCCCGGCCGCCGCACGCCAATTTTCGGAGCAGCATTGTAGGATACCAAAACCAGTGCGGCAGTTTACTGGACATCACCTGGGTGCCTGTCGTACATGTTGTGTCAGCCATGTGACACTGGACACAGTCCCATCAACATCTCAACGCGTTCTGCTGCCTTGGGACTATTCGCACAACAGACCGCTACTGACGAGGCCTCCCCCCGCACCACCCGGGACGCCCCACGCTGTTTTTCTGTGCTGCATTGTAGGATCCCAAAACCAGTGCGGCACCCAGGCGACATCACCTGGGTGCCGTCCAGAACTCTGCACATTGTGCTGCCTTGGGACTATTCGCACAAAAGACAGCTTCTAACCATTGTTGCTTTTTGTGTTGAAAAATGTTTAAATGTTTTTAGTTTTTGTTCCGTTCGTTATAGTTAATAGTTAATAAAGTTTTATAATCTTACTTTGTTGGAGTGTTATCTATTTTTTTTTAAACGGGTGAATGGGGCCTTGAATCGGGTTATTGTCATGTGTGGGCTTTGGAAGTGTGCTGCTGCAGGATCGGACATTTCAAACTCAAATGCACGTTCTTTTTCTTACCTTTCCGAAGCATGGAGCGCAATAGCAGGCAGAGAAAGGGTGATGCACGTGTTGAACACTACCTGACCTGGCAAGTTGCTGGCAGTGCCCCCCCCCCGCCCGCTCCTGAAAGAGGACACACACACACCGCCGCCCCGAGTACTTCACAAATCTTTAAAAGACCATGCGCTTGTTCATGAGGCTTAAATGGTTTATCACCTCTTCTAGAACCCCTGCATCGACCCTCTGACGTTTCCTGGAAAAATTACCATGTAACACAATACCAAGCCCTGTCAGCTGAAACCCCCAAGGAATCGTGGGGCATATTATCAAGGGGGTTTATCTCCGCTTTTTTGGCTTTAAAAGCCAAGAAAGCGGAGATAAAAATATCTCCCTATTACCAAGCTGTCGCTAACACCAGTTAGTGACAGCTAAAAGGAGATAGCGACCATCTTGGGCCCCTCTTTGCATGTCAGTGATACTTATCACTAATGACATGCAAAGTGGCGTGCCAAGATGTTAGCGACTGGAAACAGTCCCTAACATCGCTATCTTCTATTACCAACTTTTGGAGATATTCGCGCTAAGCGCGAATATCTCCAAAATCTAACACCTGCCCTGAGCAGTTCTTAGCCATGTTATCCAATGGGAGGTGGATAACATGGCTAAGAGCATTTGCTCGATAATACATGAATATCGCTGACTTTTCTACGATAATAGCAAGGTTTATCTGCGATAAAAATCGCAGATGTGCGGCGATAATTTTTGTCTCTAAACAAGTTAGAGACAAAAATTATCGCTAGTTGTTCGTAATATGCCCCCGGGTTTTTGCTTGCAGAAATCGGGAGGCGGGAGACTAGCACTGAAATCAGTAGTCACACGCCTGAATCGGGAGGGTTGGCATGTCTGAATTCTCTACAGCTGGGGCCATAAACTACATCCGCAGGGGTAGGTGATAGCCTAGGTCCGGCCTGGACAATCGGACACAGAGGAAGAGGAGTGTCAGAGGGTGCGGTAGTGAATAGGGTGAAAGAGAGGTGTCGGGAGGGCACAGGGTGTGATTCTCAGAGAAGAGCAGCGCAGATGGGGGGAAGTATATGGCCCATGCATGAGAGAGAGAGCGGGGATGACCAGTGCGTGGGGGAGATGCTTGCGAGGGTGGGGAGCCATGCTGAGGATCGGCGGCGTGCAGAGAGTGGGCCTGGTCAAGGCATCTAAAATGGCTGCCGTGCACGACAAAATTGTGGCATTGGACAAAAAGGCAAGATGGCGCAGACAATGTTTTTCAATAAGGATTCATTTATAACAAAATATTTACTCGCAGTGACAAAATGGTGGTCAACACTTCCTGATTTCCATCGAATCGAACGTTAACAAACGTCACGCAGCAAAAAAAAAAAAAAAAAAAAAAAAAAGCTCACGCACAGAGCAGTTTTTAACCATGTTATCCAATGGAAGGTGGATAACACGGCTAAGAGCATTTGCTGGATAATGCATGAATATCGCTGACTTTTCAACGATACTCATGCATTGTGGCCGATGTGCGGCGATAATTTTTGTCTCTAAACAATTAAAACGAAGCACAAAATGGCGAATTCCCGTTTCGCTACCAGTTTGCGGCCCAGTTCGCGGCCCGTGAAGCGCTTCTACCGTGAAAAATCATTTTTTTCTTTTCCCCACGGGACCCTTTAATAACCCCAACAACATTCCTAGGGGGTCAAGAGGGGGATACCTTGCCCCCTTTCATTAAATTCCCCTTTCGTTTTTCACCTCTTCTTCTCTCTCGATCCTACCGAGAGACAAGATGGCGGCCGCTCCGGACTGTCACGCAGCAAAAAAAAAAAATGCTCACGCACAGCCGCTGGAAGAGATGTATCAACATATATCAGCCTCCTCAGCCACCCTCAGGAAACATAGGGGATTAGGATACGTCTCCCGCACCCCCTTATACCTAATAATTTAATTAACGAAGCACAAAATGGCGAATTCCCGTTTCGCTACCAGTTTGCGGCCCAGTTCGCGGCCCGTGAAGCGCTTCTACCGTGAAAAATCATTTTTTTTTTCTTTTCCCCACGGGACCCTTTAATAACCCCAACAACATTCCTAGGGGGTCAAGAGGGGGATACCTTGCCCCCTTTCATTAAATTCCCATTTCGTTTTTCACCTCTTCTTCTCTCTCGATCCTACCGAGAGACAAGATGGCGGCCGCTCCGGACTGTTTAGAATGTTGACAGACACCGGAGAGCCAATCAGCTTTCTGCGCGCAAAGTTCCGAAACGCGAAAAGTAAGCGAACCGGATCGCTGCCCGGAGCGCTGTTACAGATATATATCTTGATTTAAACGTTAATTTCTCAAAATTCACTGAAGCACATATATTGAGACCTAGCAAAGGCACATCGGGCTAACAGTCCCTACAATTTTGCCAAGTTTCGTGCAAATCCATTCAGCCGTTCGAGCTAAAAGTGAGTCCAACCGCCCTATGGAAAACTCAATGTAAAAAACGCGTTTTGGGACCCCCCTTTTTTCTCAGCCCCCCCTTGACGAAACCCCACCAAATTTTCAGGGGCTGCTCAGAAACAAAATGTGCCATTTTCCTGAAAATTTCAGCCGATTCCGTCCACAAACGCCAAAGTTATTAGACATAGAATTTTCAGAAATGCCATAGGGAATTAATCCTAACTATATATACCTACTGGCGATAGCCAGTAGGTAATATTACCTACTGGCGATAGCCAGTAGGTATATATAGTTAGGATTTTTTTCCTATGGGATTTTTGAAAATTCTATGTCGAATAACTTTGGCTTATGAGGACAGAATTGGCTGAACTTCTCAGGAAAATGGAACATTTTGTTTCTGAGCAGCCCCTGAAAATTTGGGGGGTTTTCGTCAAGGGGGGGCTGAGAAAAAAGGGGGGTCCCAAAACGTGTTTTTCCCATGCAATTTTCCATAGGGCGGTTGGCCTCACTTTTAGCCTGAACGGCTGAATGGATTTACACCAAACTTGGCAAAATTGTAGGGACTGGTAGCCCGATGTGCCTTTGCTATGTCTCAAGATATAGGCTCCAGTGGTTTTTACGAAAATTAACTTTGAAAAATATAAATTGGGCTACATTGGGCTATATATATGTTGGAGCCCAAATGTAGCCCAATGTAGCCCAATGTAGCCCAATGTAGCCCAAAGATGGCCACCAGAGACAAAAAACCAAATGTAGCCCAAATATCAGCCAGATGTAGCCCAACTATAGCCCAATGACAGATTGTCCCAGAGTGTTCTAAAGAACAACTAGAGTGCTAACAGTCCTACTTATTACAAAGGTATGGCACACCTGAAGCCATCTTGATTGGAATAAAGTGGTAACTCTTAAAACATTTAATTTAAAAAGGAACAAAATGAGGGGGTTCATTTTGCCATAGAAAGTATGATTAGCGAATATATGACGAAATCCCGCATACCATCAGTCCGCAAAAAAAATCCCGCATGTACTATTAGGCCGCAAATTAAAATAACGAAAACTTTTAGAACGAATATGCCTTTAGCATACACTAAACAACTAAACTACCCTAAACCCTAAAACACTACCCCCAGCATGACCCTACACTACACAAACAGTACAACACTACCCTAAACCCTAAAACACTACCCCCAGCATCACCCTACACTACACAAACACTACAACACTACCCTAAACCCTAAAACACTACCCCCAGCATGACCCTACACTACGCAAACACTACAACACTACCCTAAACCCTAAAACACTACCCCCAGCATCACCCTACACTACACAAACACTACAACACTACCCTAAACCCTAAAACACTACCCCCAGCATGACCCTACACTACGCAAACACTACAACACTACCCAAAACCCTAAAACACTACACCCCAGCATGACCCTACACTACGCAAACACTACAACACTACCCTAAACCCTAAAACACTACCCCCAGCATGACCCTACACTACACAAACACTACAACACAACCCTAAACCCTAAAACACTACCCCCAGCATGACCCTACACTACGCAAACACTACAACACAACCCTAAACCCTAAAACACTACCCCCAGCATGACCCTACACTACGCAAACACTACAACACTAACCTAAATCCTAAAACACTACCCCCAGCATGACCCTACACTACGCAAACACTACAACACTACCCAAAACCCTACAACACTACACCCCAGCATGACCCTACACTACGCAAACACTACAACACTACCCTAAACCCTAAAACACTACCCCCAGCATGACCCTACACTACGCAAACACTACAACACTACCCAAAACCCTAAAACACTACACCCCAGCATGACCCTACACTACGCAAACACTACAACACTACCCTAAACCCTAAAACACTACCCCAGCATGATCCTACACTACGCAAACACTACAACACTACCCTAAACCCTAAAACACTACCCCCAGCATGACCCTACACTACGCAAACACTACAACACTACCCTAAACCCTAAAACACTACCCCCAGCATGACCCTACACTACGCAAACACTACAACACTACCCTAAACCCTAAAACACTACCCCCAGCATGACCCTACACTACGCAAACACTACAACACTACCCTAAACCCTAAAACACTACCCTCAGCATGACCCTACACTACGCAAACACTACAACACTACCCAAAACCCTAAAACACTACCCCCCAGCATGACCCTACACTACGCAAACACTACAACACTACCCAAAACCCTAAAACACTACCCCCAGCATGACCCTACACTACGCAAACACTACAACACTACCCTAAATCCTAAAACACTACCCCCAGCATGACCCTACACTACGCAAACACTACAACACTACCCAAAACCCTAAAACACTACACCCCAGCATGACCCTACACTACGCAAACACTACAACACTACCCTAAACCCTAAAACACTACCCCCAGCATGACCCTACACTACGCAAACACTACAACACTACCCAAAACCCTAAAACACTACACCCCAGCATGACCCTACACTACGCAAACACTACAACACTACCCTAAACCCTAAAACACTACCCCCAGCATGACCCTACACTACGCAAACACTACAACACTACCCTAAACCCTAAAACACTACCCCCAGCATGACCCTACACTACGCAAACACTACAACACTACCCTAAACCCTAAAACACTACCCCCAGCATGACCCTACACTACGCAAACACTACAACACTACCCAAAACCTTAAAACACTACCCCCAGCATGACCCTACACTACGCAAACACTACAACACTACCCAAAACCCTAAAACACTACCCCCCAGCATGACCCTACACTACGCAAACACTACAACACTACCCAAAACCCTAAAACACTACCCCCAGCATGACCCTACACTACGCAAACACTACAACACTACCCAAAACCCTAAAACACTACCCCCAGCATGACCCTACACTACGCAAACACTACAACACTACCCAAAACCCTAAAACACTACACCCCAGCATGACCCTACACTACGCAAACACTACAACACTACCCAAAACCCTAAAACACTACCCCCAGCATGACCCTACACTACGCAAACACTACAACACAACCCTAAACCCTAAAACACTACCCCCAGCATGACCCTACACTACGCAAACACTACAACACTACCCTGAACCCTAAAACACTACCCCCAGCATGACCCTACACTACGCAAACACTACAACACAACCCTAAACCCTAAAACACTACCCCCAGCATGACCCTACACTAAACAACCACCACAACTCTACACTACACTAACACAACACTACACTACACAACACTACACTACACTACACAATCACTAACCCACGAAAAAATTAACACAAACCCACTTACCTCTCTCGTCATCGTGGTTTTCACAACGCAAATGCATTTACCATACATGCCTTTAAAACGTAATTCTTTGTAAAGGCATGCGCGATAAATGCACATGCGTTTTGAAAAAATGCGGGATAATGGTATGCGAGCTCAATGACCTTGCGGGATAATGGTATGCGGACTGAAAGTCTGCGGGATAAAAAATGCGGGAAAATGGCTGCAAACCATGATTAGCAGCAGACTTCCCTGGTGAGCACTAGCTTTACTACAGTGATCTAATGAGCAACTAGAGTGCTAACATTCAGAATTTATGGCAAATGTGTGACACATCTGAATGCCTTCTTGATAGAACCAAAGTAAACAAGCATTGAAAATGCAATAGATCTCGCCCTCGTTTAAGTTAAAGCCATTCTGTTTGTAATGAGGTGGCTTTTTAGCTTTGCTTTTATTAGTGTTTTTAAAACTTTCATGTAAATAACATGCATATGTATGCATATATGTATATGTATGCATGCATTTATATTTATATAGATATGCAGATTACATATGTTTATATATGTATATTACCTACTGGCGATAGCCAGTGGGTATATATAGTTAGGATTTTTTCTCTATGGGATTTCTGAAAATTCTATGTCTAATAACTTTGGCGTTTGTGGACGGAATTGGCTGAAATTTTCAGGAAAATGGCACATTTTTTTCTGAGCAGCCCCTGAAAATTTGGTGGGGTTTCGTCAAGGGGGGGCCGAGAACAAAGGGGGGTCCCAAAACGCGTTTTTCCCATTCATTTTTCCATAGGGCGGTTGGACTCACTTTTAGCTCGAACGGCTGAATAGATTTACATGAAACTTGGCAAAATTGTAGATATGGTTTGCCCGACGTGCCTTTGCTATGTCTCAATATATGTGCTCCAGTGGATTTTGAGAAATTAACGTTTAAAAAAATATATATATCTGTGACAGCGCTCCGGTTAGCGCCCCGGTTCGCGTACCTGACGCGTAACGGAACTTCGCGAAGCGAATCTGATTGGCTCTCCGGTGTCTGTCAACATTCTAAACAAACCGGAGCGGCCGCCATCTTGTCTCTCGGTACGATCGAGAGACAAGATGTGGTGAAAAACGAAGGGGGAAATGAAGGAAAGGGGGCAAGGTAGACCACTCCTGACCCCCTAGGATTGATGAGGGGGATATTAAAGTGCCCCGCGGGGCAAAAAATTTTGCGATTTTACGCCGTAGAGGCGCGTCCCGGTACGCGAACCGGGCAGCTCACCGGGCAGCTAACCGGGCAGCTAACCGGCAGCGTAGCTGTCAACATTGTAAACAGTCCGGAGCGGCCGCCATCTTGTCTCTCGGTAGGTTCGAGAGACAAGATGTGGTGAAAAAAGAAGGGGGAAATGAAGGAAAGGGGGCAAGGTAAACCCCTCCTGACCCCCTAGGATTTATGAGGGGGATATTAAAGTCCCCCGCGATTTTTCGCAGTAGAGGCGCTTCCCGGTACGCGAACCGGGCAGCTAACCGGCAGCGTAACGGGAGTCCGCCATCTTGTGTTTTTGGAGCGTCCGGTTCGCGTACCGGGTAGCGTCCCGGTAAGCGTAACAAGGGGAAAACCAAGAGAAACAGTAAAAAAAAAATTAAGGGAATAGATTTCCAGCAAACTTGGCAAAATTGTAGGGACTGTTTGTTTGATGTGCCTTTGCAAGGCCTCAAGATATGTGCACGTGTGGATTTTGTCTAATTAAGGTTAAAAAAAATATATATATCTGTAAGCGTGCTCCGGCACGCTTACGTTACGGGTTTTGTTTGCGCTGCAGAACCGATACGTCACGGTTATGCGACGCGTCATGAGGCGTCTCACGTGGCTACGTGATACGTCACGTAATAAAGAATATATTTTACAGCTATAGATATTAGCTTTTAAAAAACCAATGAAATTCACTGAAAAAACCATAGGTTATAGACCATATATAGTTAGGAATTTGCATTTACAAAACCTTGAAAATTCACTGAAAAAACCATAGGTTAGAGACCATATATAGTTAGCTGGACATTTTATTGACAAAAAACCAATGAAATTCCATATATAGTTAGTTGCACTAACTATATATCGCGCACCCGCAATCCACTGCTGATGATGTCACATATTACATCATTCATGACATGGTCAGTGACATCACTGATGACATCACTGATGACATCTCAAATGACATCACTGATGACATCACTGATGACATCTCAAATGACATCAGTGATGACATCATGACACACCAATACCAGTTACTACATACGCACTCACTGATTCCTACGTCTACACACACATTCACTCATTCACCCATACAATCACTCATACATACAGTCACTCATTATTACACTATCATATGCACTCATACACCTATGCAGACACTCACACACTGCCACTCATCCATGGAGTTACTCACACACCTAGTCAGTCCTGTAAAGAATCAATCACACTTCCATTTCCTCATCTATACAGTTAAACACAGAACACCATACTTCAGTGACATCACTGATGACATCACTGATGACATCTCAAATGACATCACTGATGACATCTCAAATGACATCACTGATGACATCATGACACACCAATACCAGTTACTACATACGCACTCACTGATTCCTACGTCTACACACACATTCACTCATTCACCCATACAATCACTCATACATACAGTCACTCATTATTACAACACTATCATATGCACTCATACACCTAGTCAGTCCTGTGAAGAATCAATCACACTTCGATTTCCTCATCTATACAGTTAAACACAGAACACCATACTTTTCACACATATACTAACACATACTTACTCTCTTATACAATCACTGATACAAGTACACATTGATATGCACAGAGTCACACACCTCCCAGCCAGCCACACACACACTCAGTCTTCCATACATCCACTCATTCTTCAATATGTAAAACATATTTAAACTTTACAAAAACACACAGACACTAGATGATGTCATTTGAGATGTCATCAGTGATGTCATCAGTGATGTCACTGACCATGTCATGAATGATGTAATATGTGACATCATCAGCAGTGGATTGCGGGTGCGCGATATATAGTTAGTGCAACTAACTATATATGGAATTTCATTGGTTTTTTGTCAATAAAATGTCCAGCTAACTATATATGGTCTCTAACCTATGGTTTTTTCAGTGAATTTTCAAGGTTTTGTAAATGCAAATTCCTAACTATATATGGTCTATAACCTATGGTTTTTTCAGTGAATATATATATATATATATATATATATATAAGCACACAAATTGTCCTGTTGCAGCGGGAGCACAAACCAGTTGGTGCCAGCGATGGGACCAGGGCACTTTCCCAATTCATTCAATACCGAAGAAGAAATCGCTGCACACTCCTTGATACTTCTGCAGTTACTTTATTTTTCAAACGTGAAGAAACTCCCTACGCGTTTCGAAACGCGTAGGGAGTTTCTTCACGTTTGAAAAATAACATAACTGCAGAAGTATCAAGGAGTGTGCAGCGATTTCTTCTTTGGTATTGAAGATATATATATTCTTTTAATCAGACTCATCTGTAGGTTCAAAGGGCTCTTTGATTCCTAATAACATATGATGTTTGAAAAGTAATTAGAAAATATGTACCTATGGCACTTTTTCAAGTTTTCTTTCTACACCTTTAAGTCTCCATACGATGTATGATATGTTTACATTTATTTTGACAATGTACATAATTCTGTGCAAAGGTTGTTAGCAGGGTCACCTCTCTTTTAGAGGACTGTTGCCGATCCACGGCTATATCTAAACAGTGTATAGGTATCACAATTAATTTGTACATACCTCCCACTTGAGCACGCTTACCTATCTGTAGGTGTAATAATGCTTACTATATTCACCATGAGCACTGAGTAATGCAAGGTGTATTGCACCGTTACAAGATGGTGCTGGCAAAGGTTGGGAGAGTTCTAGTCCTCTGTCGATGTCGGCTTAGTGGTGTAACCTTTGTACATTGTACATTGTTAACACATTAATAAATGCACCGGTTGAATGTGTGAACACACACACTGACGAAGGCTAAGTGCCGAAACTCGTCTGTGGCTAGCCTGTAGTTAATAAAACTACTTTGTGGCAAAAGGTACCCCGAGCGCAATATATATATATATATATTACCTACTGGCTATCGCCAGTAGGTATATATAGTTAGGATTTATTCCCTATGGGATTTTTGAAAATTCTATGTCTAATAACTTTGGCGTTTGTGGACGGAATCGGCTGAAATTTTCAGGAAAATGGCACATTTTGTTTCTGAGCAGCCCTTGAAAATTTGGGGGGGTTTTGTCAAGGGGGGGCCGAGAAAAAAGGGGGGTCCCAAAACGCGTTTTTCCCATGTTAATTTCCATAGGGCGGTTGGACTCACTTTTAGCTCGAACGGCTGAATGGATTTGCACGAAACTTGGCAAAATTGTAGGGACTGTTAGCCCGATGTGCCTTTGCTAGGTCTCAATATATGTGCTCCAGTAGTTTTTGAGAAATTAACGTTCAAAACAAGATATATATCTGTAACAGCGCTCCGGGCTGCGCTCCGGTTCGCTTACTTTTCGCGAAACGGAACTTTGAGCGCAGAAAGCTGATTGGCTCCCCGGTGTCTGTCAACATTCTAAACAGTCCGGAGCGGCCGCCATCTTATCTCTCGGTAGGATCGAGAGAGAAGAAGAGGTGAAAAACGAAGGGGGAATTTAATGAAAGGGGGCAAGGTATACCCCTCTTGACCCCCTAGGAATGTTGTTGGGGTTATTAAAGGGTCCCGTGGGGAAAATAAAAAAAAAATGATTTTTCACGGTAGAAGCGCTTCACGGGCCGCGAACTGGGCCGCGAACTGGTAGCGAAACGGGAATTCGCCATTTTGTGCTTCGTTTTAATTAAATTACTAGGTATAAGGGGGTGCGGGAGACGTATCCTAATCCCCTATGTTTCATGAGGGTGGCTGAGGAGGCTCATATATGTTGATACATCTCTTCCAGCGGCTGTGCGTGAGCTTTTTATTTTTTTTGCTGCGTGACGTCTGTTAACGTTCGATTCGATGGAAATCAGGAAGTGTTGACCGCCAATTTGTCACTGCGATAAAATATTTTGTTATAAATTAATCCTTATTGATAAACATTGTCTGCGCCATCTTGCCTTTTTTCCAATGCCACAATTTGTCGTGCACGGAAGCCATTTTAGATGCCAGGCTGGTCCCAGGCTATCACCTACCCCTGCGGATGTAGTTTATGGCCCCAGCTGTAGAGAATCCAGACATGCCAACCCTCCCGATTCAGGCGTGAGACTACTGATTTCAGTGCTAGTGTCCCGCCTCCCGATTTCTGCAAGCAAAAACCCGGGGGCATATTACCAACAACTAGCGATAATTTTTGTCTCTAACTTGTTTAGAGACAAAAATTATCGCCGCACATCGGCGATTTTTATCGCAGATAAACCTTGCTATTAGCAAGGTTTATCGCAAATGCGATAAAAAACGGCCGCAATGCATGAATATCGCTGAAAAATCAGCGATATTCATGTATTATCGAGCAAATGCTCTTAGCCATGTTATCCACCTCCCATTGGATAACATGGCTAAGAACTGCTCAGGGCACTATCACTGAAATGCAAAGCGGGGCCCAAGATGGTCGCTATCTCCTTTTAGCTGTCACTAACTGGTGTTAGCGACAGCTTGGTAATAGGGAGATAATTTTATCTCCGCTTTCTTGGCTTTTAAAGCCAAAATAGTGGAGATAAACCCCCTTGATAATATGCCCCATGATTCCTCGGGGGTTTCAGCTGACAGGGCTTGGTATTGTGTTACGTGGTAATTCTTCCAGGAAACGTCAGAGGGTCGATGCAGGGGCTCTAGAAGGGGTGATAAACCATTTAAGCCTCATGAACAAGCGCATGGTCTTTTAAAGATCTGTGAAGTACTCGGGGCGGCGGTGTGTGTGTGTTCTCTTTCAGGAGCGGGCGGGGGGGGGGATGCCAGCAACTTTCAGGCTAGGCAGTGTTCAACACTTGCATCACCCTTTCTCTGCCTGCTATTGCGCTCCATGCTTCGGAAAGGTAAGAAAAAGAACGTGCATTTGAGTTTGAAATGTCCGATCCTGTAGCAGTACACTTGCAAAGCCCACACATGACAATAACCCGATTCAAGGCCCCATTCACCCGTTTTAAAAAAAATATATAACACTCCAACAAAGTAACATTATAAAACTTTATTAACTTTTAAATATAATGAACGGAACAAAAACTGTAAAAACATTTAAACATTTTTCACCAAAAAAAGGAACAATTGTCAGAAGCTGTCTTTTGTGCGAATAGTCCCAAGGCAGCACAACGTGCTGAGTTCTGGACGGCACCCAGGTGATGTCGCCTGGGTGCCGCACTGGTTTTGGTATCCTACAATGCTGCTCCAAAAATTGGCGGGGGGCGTCCCGGGTGGTGGCCTCGTCAGTAGCGGTCTGTTGTGCGAATAGTCCCAAGGCAGCAGAACGCGCTGAGATGTTGATGGCACCCAGGTGATGTCCAGTAAACTGCCGCACTGGTTTTGGTATCCTACAATGCTGCTCCGAAAATTGGCGTGGGGCGGCCCGGGGGGGGGGGGGCGTGGGGGAGGCGGCGTGAACGGGCCTCCCCAGGTGGCGGCCATCCAGCTGAGTTGCGCCCGCTCTTGCGGCTACAGCGTCTCGCTCACCATGTTGTTGAGTTGCTCCCACTCTTGCAGTGCAGCGATAGGCGGCTGCCACATGACTCTTAAAATGGCGGACGGCTCTTCGGTTTTGGGCCTGGTCCACTAAAATGGCCCTGGGACACCTTGGAACTCGGACGCTTGCCTGCTAGGGCTTGGGCTCCATTCTCGAAAAGCGTCCCCTCAGCCGTGAAGATTCTACAAAAGTCTTGGGGGCCCTCGACTCCTGCAGGCTTCCGGTGGGGAGCGTCTGCCATGATTGCTCGCGGAATGACCACGACGGAGCCACGAGATGGTGGTGCTCTCATGCTGACGCCAGCTTCAGTCTGAAACATCCAGAAACAAGGTGGGGCTTTCATCGTTTGGGAAAAAAAAATTTTCTAAACCAATGAAAAGTGTTATTTTTAGGTCAAATGACCAAGCCTTCCATCTTTAGGAAACCAAAAGTAAAATGAACCAATGAAAAGTTTTATAAATAAGTCACATGACCTGTTATGCGGCATAGGGCTACAAAAAGCGTAGAAAATCCGTTGGCACGTGAGGCGGCGTCAGTAGCGGACCGATGTGCAAATAGGCCGAAGGCAGCACAACGCGCTGAGATCCGGATGGCAACGAGGTGGTGTCCAGCAAATTGCCGCACTGGTGTGGCCATCCTACAATGCTGCGCCGAAAGTCGGCGTGGGGCGCCCCGTTGGCCTGTGAGGTCGCGTCAGTCAGTGGGGGCTGTGCGTCTCCCCCAAGATGGAGGCTCCTCGGCTGCAGTGCGGCGCCCCTTAGCGTTTCACTCGCCGTCCAACTGAGTTGCGTCCGCACTTGCGGCTACAGTAGGCCGAAGGCAGCACAACGCACCGAGATCCGGATGGCACCGAGGTGGTGTCCAGCAGATTGCCGCACTGGTGTGGCCATCCTACAATGCTGCGCCGAAAGACGGCGTGTCCAGCTGAGTTGCGGTCACTCTTGCGGTACAGTGACTCGAACGCGCCGAGATCCGGATGGCACCGAGGTGGTGTCCAGCAAGTTGCCGCACTGGTGTGGCCATCCTACAATGCTGCGCCGAAAGTCGGCGTGGGGTGCCCCGTTGGCTTATGAGGTGATGTCAGTAGTGGACCGATGTGTGAATAGGTCGGAACCAGCACAAGGCGCCAAGATCCGAATGGCAAGTCCTGGATGTTGAGTGCCATAGTTGAGAGTTCTGAGCAGTGCTTGTAAGACTGTCTGAAGCTTATTTGCACCTGCTGCAGCTTCACTATTGCCCTGGTGTGGCCAAAGGTCGCACATGACATAGGCGGCCGGCTCCCGAGGTCCGGCGGAACTTTTTTCCTTTTCTTTTCTGCTTCTTGTCCTACAATCTGTTTCATCTGAAAACACGACCAGGTCCCTGAATGTGTGCAGGGGGACGCTATTGAGTGAATGAAAATGGCGGCTTGACACAAAGCTGACTCACGCGTTGCTGTTGATGCTATACAGACAAAAATTGGTTTTCAGTTTGTACATTCTTCAGGATTTTTTTTCCATCCAAGGCTGATTGAGAGTTTGTAGAAAAATGGCTTCAGATTTTCCACATACTACTCTTCAACATTCTTCCTAAATGTAACAATGTGAAACTCACTAGGAGAACGGCTGTTTATGTTTCCTTTCAAAATGCTGCCAATAATATTTTCTGAATGGAAGACACCATCTTGTAGCATAAAGGGCCGAAAGGGGTTCTGGTCTGGCCGATGGTTGGTGGAGACATTTTGACTATATCTTGGACCTGCCCGGCCTCGCCCAAAATGGCGCCGGTATAAATGGGACTCGTAACTCCTTGTTGTGTACTGGTTGAACAACCTTGATATCACGAGATATGAATGCAGTTTTGATGCTCATGGCGGGCGGGGACGAGAATTGATTGAATATTTCGACATCCCTATTGATATTAAGTTCTGATGTGTTATTGATTACTGTACTATTGAAAGTTCGAATTAACGTCACCCATGGTACTTGCACGCAAATGTATATCTAGATAACTTTTTTGTAAGTGGCGCTGTCGTATTTTAATTACAAAATGTACGTCCACCGATTCCGCAACTGTTAGACACCTTAGTTCTTGCAACCTAATGGCTTGTTCGTTACGTTCCTCCATAATGTAAATGTCTCCTCATCATATATGATTCCAGTTTGCTCCGTGGCCGGCCCACGTGGTTATAGGCCCGTATTTGTATACTGACATTTTCACAATAAAGGTTTTTAAAACAAAACATGGTAGTAGTATTTACATTGGTAAAGTTTTTACTTTTAGTCACTGTTTTCGAATCAGTAAAAGGCAAGTGAAATAAAGCAGTCCAATTACATGACGGATAAAAGGTATAATATGTAGGAACGCAGTAAAGATAAATGGTCAAGGGCAGTTGTGTTTTTCATTTCTGCAACATAAAGTGATCGATAAGAATCTGATAATCAGGCGTATCGGCGACTAAGACAGCAGGCCGAGTCTCTTTTACTCAACGGCTCCGTCATGGAACGAAGAAACGCCCTTTTTCTCGAAAAAGGAATATATTTTACTTGCAGGACAGTTGTAAATTTTCCTGGAAAGTACATTAGCCTGGAATATTATAACATATGTTTAAAAAAAAATAATGTTCGAAAACAATAAAAAGCGTAATTTTTAGGTCATATGACCAAGCTTTTCATCATTAAAATAACAAAAGTAAAATGAACCAATGAAAAGTTTTATTAACAAGTCACATGACCTGTTATGCTTACGTTACGCGCTGCGCGCCGCGCCTCGGATCACTTCCGGGTGCGCTAACGCGGCGTGTCATATAACGCATTACGCGACAACCTAGGTCAAGAATATAGTCAAAATGTCTCCACCAACCAGTGTTCGGAACACAACCCCTTTCAGCAGTCCAAAAAGTTCTGTTAAATGACAACAGAGGGGACAGGCAACAAGAACCATCAGTCAAAGAGGGGAGGGCAAGTTCTTCTCTTCCGGGTCATGTTGGGGCGCTACCGGAACTGATCGAATTGGTAGTCTACAGTGTTTCTGGATGTTTCAGACTAAAGCTGGCGTCAGCATGAGAGCACTACCATCTCGTAGCTCCGTCGTGGCCATTCCACGAGCAGACATGGCAGCCGCTCCCCACCAGAAGCTTGCGGGAGTCGGGGGCCCCCAAGACTTTTGTAGAATCTTCACGGCTGAGGGGACGCTTTCGAGAATGGGACCCAAGCCCTATCAGGGAAGCGTCCGAGTTCAAAGGTGTCCCAGGGCCATTTTAGTGGACCAGGCCCAAAACCGAAGAGCCGGCCGCCATTTTGAGAGTCCTGTGGCAGCCGCCTATCGCTGCACCGCAAGAGCGGGAGCAACTCAACTACATGGTGAGCGAGACGCTGTAGTTGCAAGAGCAGGCGGTAAACAGCTGAATGGCGGAAGAGGCACAGTGTAGCAAATGCGGGCGGAATGGCAACTGAAACGGTAAAGGGGCGCCCCACTACAGCGTGTCTTCAGGTCAAACGGATTGTGGGACAAGGTCCAGAATAGAAGAGTCATCAAAAGGCAAAAAGTTCCGCCGGACCCCGAGAGCCGGCCGCCTATGTCGGGGGCGATCTCAGGCTACACCGGTGCTATAAGACTTGGGGAGGGGGTCGGAGCCAAGTGTCTTCTCCGAGTCCATGGCCATCACACCGCCCCTCGGGGGCCTCCGTCAAGCTGTTTAGGAAGGTTTCATATCACATTGTTTTCAAATGCAGTCAGGTCCACAAACGACACTCACTTACTTTGAGAATAGTGAAGCTGCAGTAGGTGGAAATAAGCTTCAGACAGTGTTACAAGCGCTGCTCAGAACTCTGAACTATGGCACCCAACATCTAGAACTTATGCCATTTGAGAATGGCAGTGACATTGAAGCAACTCAGGGACCAAAACCATTAACATACTTTCACGTATGAAAATCTTACTTGGGGAGGGGGCAGGAGCGAAGCGCCCCCTCCCAGGAGCGAAGCGCCCCCTCCCAGTCCGCGTCACCACACCGTATGTTGAAAATCTGAAGCCATCGTTCTACAAAGTCAACCAACCTTGGATTGAAAAATCTAGAAAAATGTACAAACTGAAAACCAGTTTTGGTCTGCATAGCATCAGTAGCAACGCTTGCTATCAGAGTGCATGAGTTTCATGCTCGATCGATTGAGCTAGCCGGATCGGGCAATAAAAAGTATAAAATAGTTATGTAAATAGTTATTTAATAAAATGTTTTACCCTGTTACTTTGCTGGTGTGTTGTCTATATTTTTTATATTTGCATAGGGTTTGTCGTTATTTTGGGCGGGGTGGGTGACGGAGTCGAGCTGTCTTGCAGCTCTCATGGTGTGGAGCTCAGTTCATCTCACTATTTTCGTATTTCTCATGAAGGGTTGTTCCTAATATTTCTATTTTAGCGAGGTCAAAAAGAGATCCAATTAGTGGCCTACTGATTTTGCTCGATTCCATTTATTTTTTTACACGATTTTTCACTATCTGCAAAGACTAAACAGAGTATTGCGACTTTCTGCTTGTTTGTAAATAGAGAATGATCCAAAGAGAACCAATTCTAAAACAGTAAATGCTTGGATAACAATCAATCAAATGGAGAGACAAGCAGGTACGACGGATTACAACGGGGGTAAAGGTCTGCGTTAACTACCGTTCACTATCTGCAAAGAGAGAGTACTACTAAGAGAAAAGAGGGGAGGGGGGGTGCAGCGTTCAAAGCACATCAGCGTGCATAAATACGAAAATGTTTTTATCTATCACGTACTTGACATTTTAAAGCTTTTCATATTTGCTATTAAAAAACCATTGGAATTCACTGAAAAAACCATAGGTTATAGTCGATATATAGTTAGGAATTTGCATTTACAAAACCTTGAAAATTCAATGAAAAAACCATTGGTTTTAGGCCATATATAGTTAGGGAATTGCATTTACAAAACCTTATTTTACTCGCATAAAACCATTGAAATTCCATATATAGTTAGATGCGCTAACTATATATCGCGCACCCGCAATCCACTGCTGATGATGTCACATATTACATCATTCATGACATGGTCAGTGACATCACTGATGACATCACTGATGACAACTCAAATGACATCACTGATGACATCTCAAATGACATCACTGATGACATCACTGATGACAACTCAAATGACATCACTGACAACATCACAGATGACATCATTCATGTGTTAATACGATGAACCTCTACAGACTCTGATATATCCTTAGATACACTCAGTGAAAACAGACACTCACAGACTGTCACTCATCCATGGAGTTACTCATACACCTAGACAGTCATGCAAAGAATCAAACACACCTCCAATTCCTCAACTATACAGTTATACACACCTTACTTATTGAAACATATTCTAACACATATTTACTCTCTTATACAATCCTTGATACATGTTCACAATGATCCATACAGCCACTCACACATTCACTGGCTCTTATGCACAGTTATTTATATATATTAACTCTCACATGTACTGTGTTTTACATATGTACTTACTTTGACATGTAGCACTTTTGAAACCATACATCTAGTGAATCAACTGCTTACACATCTATGCACAGAGTCACACACCTCCCAGCCACCCACACACATACTCAGTCTCCCATACAAATACTTGAGCAACCAATCAATAACCCATATAGTTATTCATATAGCTACTGATCAACACATGCAGCAGTTTACAGAACAACAGATATAATGATGCACAAATTAATACAGTTTAATCACTAACCCATGCCTTAAGGCTTTGCACAGAATACCTTCCTTTCAGGAAGATGCTAAAGACCTTCCTTTTTAGCTCTTAGACAGCTTACGTTCTCCCGATTGCACTGTGGCAGATGTCAAAAGCGCGGAGATGCTCCCATGGGAGTCGATACCAGCGCTATACAAGCCAGTAAAATAAATAAAATAAATAAATGCACTCAGTGAGACACATTTAATCACTCCCTCATACAATCAGTCATGCACCTACTAAATCCTTCATCCAGACATTTATACATCCACTCATTCTTCAATATGTAAGACATATTTTAACTTTACAGAAACATACAGTCACTGGATGTTGTCATCAGTGATGCCATTTGAGTTGTCATCAGTGATGTCATCAGTGATGTCACTGACCATGTCATGAATGATGTAATATGTGACATCATCAGCAGTGGATTGCGGGTGCGCGATATATAGTTAGCGCATCTAACTATATATGGAATTTCAATGGTTTTATGCGAGTAAAATAAGGTTTTGTAAATGCAAATCCCTAACTATATATGGCCTAAAACCAATGGTTTTTTCATTGAATAGATATATATATAGATATATATATATTACCTACTGGCGGTCGCCAGTAGGTAGCTAGTGTTAGAACCTATTATGCATAGGAAATCCACAACATTCTATTCTTAATAACTTTGGCGTTGATTGATGAATCTTTGCAAAACTTTCCAAACTTTTGGCCAGCTCTGGTCCGCTCCTATCCTGAAAGTTTCAGGCTGATTCGTCAAGTGGGGGCCGAGAACAAAAGGGGGGTCCCAAAACGTGTTTTCCCCATGCAATTTTCCCATAGGACCTTTAGCCACAGCTACAACTCGAACGGCTGAACGGAATTATGCTAAATTTGGCAAAGAGGTAGTCCTCAGTTCCGACAAGTTCCTTTTGCTTATATGGTGTCAATCTGTTTAGTAGTTCCTGAGAAAATGACAGTTAAAGTCATTTATATATCTATGGGCGCGGTGGATCCGCGGAGTGTGCGAGGAATGTCATCGTACCATAAGCGCACCCTTCCGATCACGCACTGAATGCTAATTGACTGTCAAGTGGTTGTCAACATTCGAAACTAGGAACTGTTGACAGCTATTTTATGCCTCGGTAGAAGCGAGGCTGAGGAAGTCAGTGGAATATGTGTGCAAAACGGAGAAAGGGGGCAGGGTAGAAATTATTTTACCTTCTA